>NC_053427.1:64395779-64558044 GCF_007990345.1 Gossypium hirsutum | reverse complement strand
ATTACAACATATTGACTATCAAACACAAAAAAATACACATATCAATACATATATACTATATTTTAAAACTATACTTACAAATTGTAACAAATAACCAAGGTGTTTACTTACCTTTGTTCAAATAAATGACAATAAATCTTACTTTCTTAGATTTTTACACACGTTCATTAACCTGCTGATGAACCATCGATTGGATACACTCAGAAATACACAAATACACTGACTCCCAGACCTGTACATACCATAGATGTCCAGAAGGCTTACTCGTAAAACATATCGGAACACATATCGTGCCATGGTCTTACTCAACACATATATCAGAATCCATTCATGACAATATCCAACTATTCCTAAGGTCATACGGGTTTGGACTTCGTATCTCGTCGAATGAACTCGAAAGTATGTAGCCACATTTATACATATCGCAACACAATAAATTCTAACATCTATAATAAATATAACATATTACAATAAACACACTATTTACAAAATACCTCAGACGGTACAAAACGAAATTGGGCGGCTAGTCGACAACTTTCATTTTTCTCGATCCAATCCGATTTCTTTAGTTCTTGATCTAAAAATATTCAAATTAAGCTTATTCAAACATATTTTCATTCAATTAGTCCAAAAATACATAAATAGGCAATTACCATTTTACCCCTAACATTTATAATTTTTACAATTTAGTCCCTATTGCACAAAACACAAAATACACAAAATTTCCAATTACCCATGTTAGCCGAATCTACCCATTACCATCGAGTCCATATATTTCATTAATTCACATTTAGTCCCTCAAATTATTATTTTTGCAATTAAGTCCTAATTACTCAAAATTATCAAAAATTCCAATACAAAATATGTTAAGCTAAAACATACCTTCATTTTTCATCATCAAACCACAAAAGTCACAAGCTATCAAAAATGGCACAACTCAAAATATTCATCAAAATAAAAAATTAAGCATGGGTTTTGTAGTACTCGAAGCAACGATCTCAAAAACGTAAAAATTATCAAAAACCGAGCTGAACAATTACCTTAATCTAGCTTGAATAAGGCCAAACCCTACTTTGTTCTTTCTTTTTCTTTGTTTTAGTTTCGGTGCAAGGATGAAGAAGTAAATGGATATGGCTTTTTATTTTATAATATAATAACATACATTAATTATTATTATTTTACCTTTTTTTTTCTTTTTAACTTAGTTAATATATTATAAAAATCATCCACTACCGTCCAACATTATATATATAATGGGATAATTTCACCATAAATACCCCACTTAGAAAGTCATTAACAAATAAGCCGTTTACAAAATAAACTGCCCACTTTTCAATTTACGTGATTAAGTCCTTTTATTTAATCGGACACCTAAACGACAAAATTAAATCACAAAAATTTCACAGATATAAATTCACACAAAATAAACATAGAAAATAATTTTTAAATATTTTTCTGACTAGGATTCGTGGTCCCGAAACCACCGTTCCGATTAGGGTCTAAATCGGGTTGTTACAACTCTCCCCTCCTTAGGGATTTTCGTCCCCGAAAATCTTACCAGTGAATAGGTTTGGATAATGTTCTTTCATTGTATCTTCTGGCTCCATGTTGCTTCCTAAACTCCATGCTTATGCCATAATACTTTAACTAACGAGGTCTTTTTATTCCGTAACTCTTTAGTCTCACGAGTCAAAATAGAATCAGTTCTTCTTCGTAGGTCATATCAAGCTGAATTTCAATCTCAGACGGACTGATCACATGAGAAGGATCAGATCGATACCTTCGAAGCATCGAAACGTGGAATACATTGTGGATCTTTTCTAACTCAGGTGGCAATGATAATTTGTAAGCAACTGGTCCAATACACTCTATTACCTCATACGGCCCAATAAATCTCGGACTCAATTTGCCTTTACGACCGAATCTGAGTATTTTCTTCCACGGTGAGACTTTCAAGAAACTTTATCTCCAATTTGAAACTCTATATTTTTACGTTTCAACTCCGCATAAGATTTCTGACGATCTGACGCTACTTCAAACTTTCACAGATCACTTTCACTTTCTGTTCAGTTTCTCTAATCAAGTCAACCCATATATCTTATTTTCACTGAGTTGAGTCCAGTACAATGGCGTACAACATTTTCGACCATAAAAAGCTTCATAAGGTGCCATTTTGAGACTCGATTGATAGCTATTATTGCATGCAAATTCAATCAGAGGCAAGTATCGTTCCCTTGTACTTTTGAACTCGAGAATGCAACATCTCAACATATCCTCAAGTATCTATATAATTCGCTCAGATTAGCCATCTATTTGCAGATGAAAGGCAGTACTGAAATGTAATTTCGTACCTAGTGCAACTTGTAATTTCTTCCAAAATCGCGATGTAAATCTCGAATCTCTATCCGAAATAGATATAGGCACACCATGTAGTCTCACAATCTGAGAAACATACAATTCATCCAGCTTATCAAGTGAGTAGTCTGTATGTGTCGGGAAAAAATGAGCCTATTTGGTCAATCTATCAACAATAACCCAGATTGTATCTTTCTTGCTCAGTGTCAACGGTAAACCAAATACAAATCCATCGTAACTCTATCCCATTTCCACTTAGGTATTATTGTGACAACCCAAATTAGACCCTGGTCGGAATGTGGTTTCGAGACCATTACCGAGCCAAAAATTTATTTTTGTGTTTAATTGCATAAATTTTGTGTGACAGTGAATATATGAGAAATTAAATGCTTAATATTAGCTTTAGGATTGTGAATTAATTCAAAAAGGACCTAGTTGATGAAGTTAGAAAGATGATAGATGAATTATAAGGAGTAAGTAATAATAGGGTGAGGAAGCATGGCTTTGCATGTCAAATTGCCCATAAATACATGGTGGCCGGCCAAGGAGTGATGATGCTCCACTCATTCTAATTTAATATGTTTTCTTTTGGTTAACAAATGATGGGGATAATAATAGGAAAGTGAACAAAAAAAATGGGTGTCATACTTGCCATCTCCTAGCCGAAAAACCAAGAAAAAGAAGGGGAGAAAAACTTGGAAAGAGTTCGGCCATTGCTTGTATCTAGGAGGAGTGTTTGATGTTGTGGCATGAAAATGAGGGAGTTTGAATGCTTAATAAGGAGGGAAGAAGGAGTGTTCATGTTTTCTTTCTTTTGCAATTGTCGTAACTAGAGGAAGAAGAGGAAGCAAGATTCGGCCAAGGTGGTCCTTTAGATCAAGGTATGTTCAATGATATTTTTGGAAGTTTACACAACCTTTGGGTGATGAGTCTAAATTCTATCTATCCCATGGTTGGATTTGGGGTTGTTGAAGAGTTAGGATTCGGCTAAGGAGCTTAAAAAATTTTAGTTGATACCTTGATGCTATTAGCATGCTAGTTATATGGATGTGTTAAGTTGCTTGTTATGTTAGCATGAAAGTTGAAATTGTTAAGCTATTTTGTTGGAGGTGCCGAATTTAGGACTAGGAAGAGAATGAGTATTCGGCTAACATAGTGGAAAGGTGGGTGTTGCCGATTGCTAGATTTAGACTATGGGAGTGGCTATAATGGGCATTAAGATGTGGAACTTAAGAAATGTAATTATATGTGGATTTACATGATGTTATAGTTGACATTATACATGTATACATACATTCGGCCATCTAATTGAGTATGAAGGTGGTGTTAAATCTAATTGTCATGCCCATTCCGAAGTATATATATACATATATATGTATATATACACAAGTATGCCCATTCGGGATGTTACCTTTAATTATGTGTATAATCGACTAAATGGGTAATTAGTGAGGATGGTTGCCGAATATACAAACATACATATGCATGTGTAATTGAATTATGAATGTTTAGCAAGATGGCTAAACTAGTTGATTTATTGATTAAGCTCAAGGAGTTAAAGGAGGAGAATCAAGCAAAGGCAAAGAAAAGATCATCGAGTAGCCGAATTGGAACCGTCTTACCCAACACCAAGTAAGTCATTAAGCATATAGTTGGTATTAATTCAAATGGTCATAACGTTATGTAATGATGCTGAATGGAATGAATAAATATATATATGCATGTACGTATGTGATGATGAAAGTGTTGAATGAAAAGAAAAGAGGTGAGATGTATTGAGTTGTTGATCTCGGCACTAAATGTGCGGGTATAAACATTTATGACCATGAGATTGGCGCTAAGTGTGCGGGTTTAAATTGTGCAGCACTAAGTGTGCGAATTGACTATGTAGCACTAAGTGTGCGAGTTTGACTATGTAGCACTAAGTGTGCGAGTTTGACTATGTAGCACTAAGTGTGCGAGCTTGATTATGTAGCACTAAGTGTGCGAGTTTGATTATATAGCACTAAGTGTGCGAGTTGATTATATAGCACTGAGTGTGCGGACTTATTATATATTTTTGAAACATTATGGACACTAAGTGTGCGACGTTATTGAGTCGATCACGGACAGCGGATCGGGTAAGTACCTTGAGTTCATGGCTAATAGGTGCTATGTCTATATTTGGAGTTGAGCTTGGTAAGTTTGAACCTATGTGACAAATATACTTGAAGTCACGTACATAAGATTTATCGTGGAATAGGTGAAAGGCCGTTTAGTTGTATGATTGTAACGAAAATAAAATGATGTATGAAAATGCCTCAAATATCCTATTGATGAGTATACGGAATGTGAATGCATGATTTGGTATGAATTGAACCGATAGGTCTGAGGAACCATGGCATGGTTCGGTATGGATGGAGTAACTAGCCTCGTTCCATTTTATTTCCTATTGTGATAATGTTATTAATGGATGGTAGTGCATTGCTTATGACTTACTGAGTTATAAACTCACTTGGTGTTTCCTTGTCACCTATTCTAGGTTTCTTGGACTCGTCTCTTTTTGCGTGGTCGGGCCGTCATCGAAGTCATCACACCGGATAGCAAGTTTTGGTACTTTCTTCTTAGTTGGCTTAGGAGAACATTTTGGCATGTATAGGCTATTATGTTGTGTTTGAACTTTGGTATGTAATCTTTTAGCCATGCGAAAATGGCATAAATGTTCGGTTGGGTTTGGATTCATAACGTTATGTCGCAAATCTTGATAATTCGACCTTTTTATGCCATACGTCATGGTTGATTATTTTGGTGTTAAAATTCATGATATGGCAATAGTGTAGTAGGGGGAAGTTTGACAATGATTAGCCTTTGGCATGGCTAGTCATGATCATAATTGGTGATATGTATGATGAATTACTAGTTAGATCAAGGAGAAATCACGAAATAGGCATAGTTGCTTTCGTAACAGATGCTGGCAGCAGCAGTGACGTGAGATCGAAAAATCACTAAAAATAGTAGGAGTGGAATTAATTGATGAATAAATTAAGTATTCGAAGCTCGATGAGTCTATTTTCATATAGAAGTAACGAAAAGATCATATGGACAGTATGTTAAGAGATATTCAGGTTCTCGTGAGACAGGGCCAGAACGGTTTCTGGATTCCCTGTTCCGACTTTGGAGATTTATTATAAATTAACCAGAGATAATTAGGAGTCATGCCATATATGTACAGATTCCTCTCTGAGTCTAGTTTCTATAGAAACAAACGACATCAGTATTGAAGCTCTGTGCAGGGAGATATCCAATTCGTAATGCGAAAGTGTTAGTGTAGTCAATCCCTGTAACATGGGAGACTTTGACTAATAAACTGTACTAATTGGCCTGACGAAAAATTCTAGAAAAAATTATGGAGATGGGCATATGAGTCTAGTTTCAGGGAAAAATCACGAAACTGATTTTTGAGTTGTGAAACTCAAGATATGATTTTTAAAGCGACTAGTACGCAGATCGGCAGCTTGTCTGGGAAATGTCGAATAAGTGGTTTGAAGTCTGTTAACACCTCGTGTTCGACTCCGGCGACGGTATCGGGTTCGGGGTGTTACATTTAATTGGTATCAGAGCTATGGTTTAGTCGGTTCTAGGACTACCATAGCACGTATGAGTCTAGCTATACATGCTGAATGTTAATGTTTAACTGTGTGATGACTTCTGACGGTTAAAATTTTATGTTTTGATTAGTAAATGGATCCCGGTGTAGAAAGAATCTTAGTGGATGACGTTGAAAGTGTAGCGGCTGCTCCTGCACAAGGGACACCGCCTATTGAACCTCAGTTATCTGCGAATAATCAAGGTGAGGGGGCTAAACAAGCCTTCTTTACCATGATGAATGAGTGGGTCGCGCAGTATGCCCAAACCAATCCGGCTGTCCAACAATTCCCGAATTTGAATAATCCACCCCCGGAGCCAGTAATGCCATCAGTTACTGATCTTGTGAGGCTGAGTAAGCCACCTGTAGACTTGATTAGGAAGCGCGGGCTGAGGAGTTCAGGGCCATAGTTACTGATGATGCTGAAAGGGCCGAGTTCTGGCTTGATAACACCGTTCGGGTGTTCGATGAACTGTCATGCACACCTGATGAATGTCTAAAGTGTGCTGTATCTTTGTTGCGAGACTCAGCCTACTATTGGTGGAGGACCTTGATTTCCATAGTCCCGAACGAACGAGTAACTTGGGACTTCTTTCAGACGGAATTTCGGAAGAAATATATTAGCCAACAGTTCATTGATCAAAAGCGTAAGGAATTCTTGGAACTCAAGCAAGGCCGTATGATAGTATCTGAATACGAACATGAATTCGTGAGACTCAGTAGGTATGCCCGGGAGTGTGTAGCTGATGAGGTTGCTACGTGCAAAAGATTCGAAGAAGGATTGAATGAAGATTTAAAGCTACTAATGGGTATTTTGGAAATAAAAGAATTCGTAACACTAGTCGAACGAGCCTGCAAGGCGGAAGAACTTGGAAATGAGAAGAAGAAGGCTGAATTTGAAGCTAGAGACTATCGTAAAAGATCGACGGGTAAAGCTCCGTTCTCAGCTGTAAAGAAGTTCAAGGAGGACACTAATAAGTCGAGGACGACTGCGAGAATTTCCATCAGAGCAAAACCATCGACGGGCTCTCGAGCTACTTCGGTAGCTAGTGTGGGCAATAATCGTCAAGAGAAACCTGAATGTCCCCAATGCGGAAGACGACACCTAGGTGAATGTTGGGGTAAGTCTACTAACAGGGCCTATTACGGATGCGGTTCGAAGGACCACTTCATTAGAGATTGCACGGAGCTTGATGAGAAGAATAAGATTCAAGGTGCAAGACCTAGTGGAGTGACAACTAGAGGTAGACCACCGAGAATTTTAGGAGGTAGGGATGGTAGTCAAAGAGGGGCCCCTGATACGGCTGTTCGAGCCGAGAACTGTACTCCTGCTAGAGCATATGCCATTCGCGCACGAGAGGAGGCATCCTCCCCCGACGTCATCACTGGTACCTTCACTCTCTTTGATACTAATGTGATTGCATTGATTGACCCTGGCTCTACTCATTCATATGTATGCGAAACCTTAGCATCCAGTAAGACTCTACCTGTTGAGTCTACTGAGTTCGTAATTCGAGTGTCAAACCCTTTGGGTCAATGCGTACTTGTTGATAAAGTGTGTAAGAGATGCCCTCTAATAATCCGAGAATCCTGTTTTCCGGCCGATTTGATGCTTTTGCCGTTTGACGAATTTGATGTTATTCTTGGTTTGGATTGGTTGACCGCGGATGATGCGGTTGTGAATTGCAAAAGCAAGACTATTGATTTGAGGTGCGCAAATAACGAGATAATCCGAGTTGAGTCTACGGACTTAAGGGGGTTGCCAGCTATAATATCAGCAATGTTGGCCCAGAAATATGTAAGAAAAGGGTGCGAAGCATACCTTGCGTATGTACTTGATGACAAAGAGTTAAAAAAGAAACCCGAATCTGTGCCGGTGGTTTGTGAATACCCGGATGTGTTTCCTGAAGAATTACCGGGTTTACCACCTGTTCGGGAGGTAGAGTTTGGTATTGAGCTTGTACCTGGGACTACACCGATTTCGATAGCTCCGTATCGTATGGCACCAACCGAGTTAAAAGAGTTAAAATCTCAGTTGCAAGAATTGACGGATAGAGGTTTTGCTCGACCAAGTTTCTCACCTTGGGGTGCACCAGTATTGTTCGTGAAAAAGGACGGAACCATGAGGTTGTGCATTGACTATCGTCAACTGAATAAAGTGACGATAAAGAACAAGTATCCGTTACCGCGTATTGATGATTTGTTTGATCAATTAAAGGGAGCATCAGTGTTTTCAAAGATAGATTTGAGATCGGGTTATTATCAGTTGCGGATTCGAGATTCGGACGTACCCAAAACTGCTTTTAGAACGAGGTACGGTCACTACGAGTTCTTAGTGATGCCGTTCGGGCTCACTAATGCCCCTGCAGTATTTATGGATTTGATGAATCGAATCTTCAGACCATATTTGGATCGGTTCGTAGTTGTGTTCATTGATGACATCTTGGTCTATTCAAGAGATGAGACCGAACATGCTGAACACCTGAGATTAGTGATGCAAATTTTGCGGGATAAGCAGTTATATGCGAAGTTCAGTAAGTGTGAGTTCTGGTTGAGAGAGGTTAGCTTCTTGGGTCATGTGGTATCCGCAACGGGTATTCGAGTTGACCCGAGCAAAATTTCAGCCATACTTAACTGGAAGCCTCCAAGAAATATTACCGAAGTTCGGAGCTTCCTGGGGCTCGCCGGTTATTACCGACGATTTGTAAAAGGTTTCTCGATGATAGCCACACCAATGACGAAGCTACTTCAAAAGGATGTTAAGTTCGAATGGACGGAGGAATGTCAGAAAAGCTTCGATCAACTGAAAACTCATTTGACTGAAGCTCCAATTTTGGTGCAACCCGAATCAGGCAAAGAGTTTGTCATTTATAGTGACGCATCCCTACTCGGGTTGGGTTGCGTATTGATGCAAGAAGGTCGAGTTGTGGCCTATGCGTCGAGACAATTGAAGCCACACGAGAGAAATTATCCAACTCATGATCTCGAGCTAGCCGCCATCGTATTTGCTTTGAAAATATGGCGACATTATTTGTTTGGTGAAAAGTGCCATGTATTTTCGGATCACAAAAGTCTCAAATATTTGATGACTCAAAGAGACTTAAATCTGCGACAAAGACGTTGGCTTAAGTTGTTGAAAGATTACGAGCTTGTCATTGATTACCACCCGGGAAAGGCTAATGTGGTTGCGGACGCCTTAAGCCAGAAATCGCTGTTTGCTTTACGAGCGATGAATGTGCGCTTGTCTGTTCTACCCGACAATGTGTTAGTAGCTGAATTAAAGGCCAAACCATCATTGATTCGTCAAATTCATGAAGCTCATAAAGTCGACGATGAATTCGTTGCAAAACGGGCTGAATGTATTCCGAATATGGAATCCGAATTTCAAATTGATGATGACGATTGTTTGAGGTTCAGAAGTCGGTTGTGTGTTCCAAGAAATTCAGAACTCATTTCGATGATTCTGAACGAAGCTCATTGTAGCCGAATGTCAATTCACCCGGGGAGTACGAAAATGTACAACGATTTGAAACGTCGGTTTTGGTGGCATGGTATGAAACGGGACATCTCCGACTTTGTTTCGAGATGTTTAATATGTCAACAAGTGAAAGCAGAACATCAAGTGCCTTCAGGATTACTTCAGCCGACAATGATACCCGAGTGGAAATGGGATCGAGTCACAATGGACTTTGTGTCCGGACTGCCATTGTCAGCAAGTAAGAAGGATGCGATTTGGGTTGTTGTTGATAGACTGACTAAGTCGGCTCACTTTATCCCCGTGCGTACGGATTTTTCATTGGATAAACTAGCCGAATTGTATGTTTCTCAGATTGTGAGATTACATGGAGTACCTATTTCTATCGTGTCGGATAGAGATCCGAGATTCACCTCACGATTTTGGAAGAAATTGCAAGAAGCTTTGGGTACCAAGCTGCATTTTAGCACCGCTTTTCATCCACAAACCGATGGTCAATCCGAGCGGATAATTCAGATACTTGAGGATATGTTGAGATGTTGCATCCTCGAGTTTAATGGTTCATGGGAACGGTATTTACCTTTGATTGAATTCGCTTACAACAATAGTTTTCAATCAAGTATTAAGATGGCACCTTACGAGGCTTTGTACGGTCGTAAATGCCGTACCCCAATATTTTGGACTGAACTTAGTGAAAGTAAAATCCTTGGGGTTGATTTGATTAAGGATGCCGAACAGAAAGTTCGAGTAATTCGCGAAAGTTTGAAAACCGCTTCGGATCGTCAAAAGTCGTATGCGGATTTGAAAAGAAAAGACATTGAATATCAGGTTGGAGACAAAGTATTTCTCAAAGTTTCACCCTGGAAGAAGGTGCTTAGATTTGGTCGTAAGGGCAAATTGAGTCCGAGGTTCATCGGTCCGTACGAAGTATCCGAACGAGTTGGACCCGTTGCATACCGATTAATTTTGCCCCCTGAGCTCGAAAAGATTCACAATGTTTTTCATGTCTCGATGCTTCGACGATATAGGTCCGATCCATCGCACGTAATTCCTCCATCGGAGATCGAGATTCAATCTAATTTAAGTTACGAAGAAGAACCAGTTCGTATTTTAGCACATGAAGTAAAAGAACTACGAAACAGGAAAATCTCATTAGTGAAAGTACTGTGGCATAAACACGGAATTGAAGAAGCCACTTGGGAACCTGAGGACTCTATGAAAGATCGATATCCAAAATTATTTACCGGTAAGATTTTCGGGGACGAAAATTTCTTATGTGGGGGAGAGTTGTGACAACCCAAATTAGACCCTGGTCGGAATGTGGTTTCGAGACCACATTACCGAGCCAAAAATTTATTTTTGTGTTTTAATTGCATAAATTTTTGTGTGACAGTGAATATATGAGAAATTAAATGCTTAATATTAGCTTTAGGATTGTGAATTAATTCAAAAAGGACCTAGTTGACGAAGTTAGAAAAGATGATAGATGAATTATAAGGAGTAAGTAATAATAGGGTGAGGAAGCATGGCTTTGCATGTCAAATTGCCCATAAAATACATGGTGGCCGGCCAAGGAGTGATGATGCTCCACTCATTCTAATTTAATATGTTTTCTTTTGGTTAACAAATGATGGGGATAATAATAGGAAAGTGAACAAAAAAAAAATGGGTGTCATACTTGCCATCTCCTAGCCGAAAAACCAAGAAAAAGAAGGGGAGAAAAACTTGGAAAGAGTTCGGCCATTGCTTGTATCTAGGAGGAGTGTTTGATGTTGTGGCATGAAAATGAGGGAGTTTGAATGCTTAATAAGGAGGGAAGAAGGAGTGTTCATGTTTTCTTTCTTTTGCAATTGTCGTAACTAGAGGAAGAAGAGGAAGCAAGATTCGGCCAAGGTGGTCCTTTAGATCAAGGTATGTTCAATGATATTTTTGGAAGTTTACACAACCTTTGGGTGATGAGTCTAAATTCTATCTATCCCATGGTTGGATTTGGGGTTGTTGGAGAGTTAGGATTCGGCTAAGGAGCTTAAAAAATTTTAGTTGATACCTTGATGCTATTAGCATGCTAGTTATATGGATGTGTTAAGTTGCTTGTTATGTTAGCATGAAAGTTGAAATTGTTAAGCTATTTTGTTGGAGGTGCCGAATTTAGGACTAGGAAGAGAATGAGTATTCGGCTAACATAGTGGAAAGGTGGGTGTTGCCGATTGCTAGATTTAGACTATGGGAGTGGCTATAATGGGCATTAAGATGTGGAACTTAAGAAATGTAATTATATGTGGATTTACATGATGTTATAGTTGACATTATACATGTATACATACATTCGGCCATCTAATTGAGTATGAAGGTGGTGTTAAATCTAATTGTCATGCCCATTCCGAAGTATATATATATACATATATATGTATATATACACAAGTATGCCCATTCGGGATGTTACCTTTAATTATGTGTATAATCGACTAAATGGGTAATTAGTGAGGATGGTTGCCGAATATACAAACATACATATGCATGTGTAATTGAATTATGAATGTTTAGCAAGATGGCTAAACTAGTTGATTTATTGATTAAGCTCAAGGAGTTAAAGGAGGAGAATCAAGCAAAGGCAAAGAAAAGATCATCGAGTAGCCGAATTGGAACCGTCTTACCCAACACCAAGTAAGTCATTAAGCATATAGTTGGTATTAATTCAAATGGTCATAACGTTTATGTAATGATGCTGAATGGAATGAATAAATATATATATGCATGTACGTATGTGATGATGAAAGTGTTGAATGAAAAGAAAAGAGGTGAGATGTATTGAGTTGTTGATCTCGGCACTAAATGTGCGGGTATAAACATTTATGACCATGAGATTGGCGCTAAGTGTGCGGGTTTAAATTGTGCAGCACTAAGTGTGCGAATTGACTATGTAGCACTAAGTGTGCGAGTTTGACTATGTAGCACTAAGTGTGCGAGTTTGACTATGTAGCACTAAGTGTGCGAGCTTGATTATGTAGCACTAAGTGTGCGAGTTTGATTATATAGCACTAAGTGTGCGAGTTGATTATATAGCACTGAGTGTGCGGACTTATTATATATTTTTGAAACATTATGGACACTAAGTGTGCGACGTTATTGAGTCGATCACGGACAGCGGATCGGGTAAGTACCTTGAGTTCATGGCTAATAGGTGCTATGTCTATATTTGGAGTTGAGCTTGGTAAGTTTGAACCTATGTGACAAATATACTTGAAGTCACGTACATAAGATTTATCGTGGAATAGGTGAAAGGCTGTTTAGTTGTATGATTGTAACGAAAATAAAATGATGTATGAAAATGTCTCAAATATCCTATTGATGAGTATACGGAATGTGAATGCATGATTTGGTATGAGATTGAACCGATAGGTCTGAGGAACCATGGCATGGTTCGGTATGGATGGAGTAACTAGCCTCGTTCCATTTTATTTCCTATTGTGATAATGTTATTAATGCATGGTAGTGCATTGCTTATGACTTACTGAGTTATAAACTCACTCGGTGTTTCCTTGTCACCTATTCTAGGTTTCTTGGACTCGTCTCTTTTTGCGTGGTCGGGCCGTCATCGAAGTCATCACACCGGATAGCAAGTTTTGGTACTTTCTTCTTAGTTGGCTTAGGAGAACATTTCGGCATGTATAGGCTATTATGTTGTGTTTGAACTTTGGTATGTAATCTTTTAGCCATGCGAAAATGGCATAAATGTTCGGTTGGGTTTGGATTCATAACGTTAGGTCGCAAATCTTGATAATTCGGCCTTTTTATGCCATACGTCATGGTTGATTATTTTGGTGTTAAAATTCATGATATGGCAATAGTGTAGTAGGGGGAAGTTTGACAATGATTAGCCTTTGGCATGGCTAGTCATGATCATAATTGGTGATATGTATGATGAATTACTAGTTAGATCAAGGAGAAATCACGAAATAGGCATAGTTGCTTTCGTAACAGATGCTGGCAGCAGCAGTGACGTGAGATCGAAAAATCACTAAAAATAGTAGGAGTGGAATTAATTGATGAATAAATTATGTATTCGAATCTCGATGAGTCTATTTTCATATAGAAGTAACGAAAAGATCATATGGACAGTATGTTAAGAGATATTCAGGTTCTCGTGAGACAGGGCCAGAACGGTTTCTGGATTCCCTGTTCCGACTTTGGAGATTTATTATAAATTAACCAGAGATAATTAGGAGTCATGCCATATATGTACAGATTCCTCTCTGAGTCTAGTTTCTATAGAAACAAACGACATCAGTATTGAAGCTCTGTGCAGGGAGATATCCAATTCGTAATGCGAAAGGGTCAGTGTAGTCGATCCCTGTAACATGGGAGACTTTGACTAATAAACTGTACTAATTATGGAGATGGGTATATGAGTCTAGTTTCAGGGAAAAATCACGAAACTGATTTTCGAGTTGTGAAACTCAAGATATGATTTTTAAAGCGACTAGTACGCAGATCGGCAGCTTGTCTGGGAAATGTCGAATAAGTGGTTTGAAGTCTGTTAACACCTCGTGTTCGACTCCGGCGACGGTATCAGGTTCGGGGTGTTACAATTTTGATCGGCTGAAGTAACCCTAAAGGTACCTGATGCTCGAGTTTTACTTGTTCACAGACTAAACATCTTGCAACAAAGTTAGAGATGTCTCGTTTCATGCCAGGTCACCAATAGAGTTGTTTCAAATCATTATACATCTTTGTACTACCTGGGTGAACAGATAACGACTGCTATGAGCTTCATTCAAAATCACCTGAATCAATTCTGAATTCCTAAGGACGCATATTCCGTCTCTAAACCTCAAACAGTCATCAGCATCAACTCTGAACTCTGAATCAGCATCCGTCACACAATGAGCTCGTTTCGTAACCAATTCATTATCAACTTTCTGGGCATTACATATTTGATGAACAAACAACGGTCTATCTTTCAATTCAGCCACTATCGAACCATCATCAAACATCATCAAACATAGCCAAATGTGTATTCATTGTACGCAAAGCAAACAGTGATTTTCGGCTTAAAGCATCAGCAACAACGTTAGCCTTTCCCGGGTGATAGTCAATCACAAGCTCGTAGTATTTTAGCAGTTCTAACCATCAGCATTGTCTAAAATTCATATCTTTCTGAGTCATCAAGTATCTCAGGCTTTTATGATCAGAATAAACATGACATTTCTCACCAAACAGATAGTGACGCTAAATTTTCAACGCAAACACAATGGCTGCCAGTTCCAGGTCGTGTGTCGGATAATTCTTTTCATATGGCTTCAATTGTCTCGAGGCATAAGCTATCACTCTGCCTTCCTACATCAGAACACAACCCAAACCATTTAACGATGCATCACTGTAAATAACAAATTCATCACCCGATTCTAGCTGAACTAGCACTGGAGCTTCTGTCAAAAGGGCTTTCAACTGATTGAAGCTTTTCTGGAACTTCTCTGACCACTCAAACTTAACATCTTTTCGCAATAGATTTGTCATCGGGGCTACAATCATAGAGAAACCTTTAACGAACCGTCTATAATAACCAGCAAGTCCCAGAAAGCTTTGGGCTTTAGAAATATTCTTCGAAGGTTTCCAATCCATTATAGCTGAAATTTTACTCGGATCAACTCGAATACCCGATGCTGATACTACATGACCTAGAAAACTAACTTCACTTAACCAGAACTCGCAGTTACTGAAATTTGCATACAACTACTTATCTCGCAAGGTCTGCAACACAAGTCTCAAATGTTCGGCATGTTCAGCTTCGTCACGAGAGTAGATCAAAATGTCATCTATAAATACAACCACAAACTGGTCCAAATACGGTTTGAAGATCTGATTCATCAAATCCATGAAAACAGCAGGTGCATTAGTGAGTCCAAAAGGCATAACCAAAAATTCATAGTGTCCGTACCTCGTTCTGAAAGCAGTCTTCGGCACATCTGAATCTTTAACTCGCAACTGATAGTAGCCTGATCTCAAATCTATCTTAAAAAATACTGTGGCCCCTTTCAGTTGGTCAAAAAGATCATCAATTCGTGGCAATAGATACTTATTCTTTATAGTCACCTTATTAAGCTATCTGTAATCGATGCATATTCTCATAGTTCTATCTTTCTTTTTCACAAACAACACAGGTGCACCCCACGGAGAGAAACTCGGTTGCGCAAAACTTCTATCTGCCAATTCTTGTAATTGAGCTTTCAATTCTTTTAATTCTGTAGGTACCATTCTGTATGGAGCTATGGATATCGGATTCGTCCCAGGCATTAACTCAATACCAAACTCTACTTCCCGAATAGGCGGCAAACCCGTTAATTCTTCTGGAAACACATCTGAATACTCACATACAACAGGTCCTGATTCAATGTTTCTTTCAGCCGCTTTACTGTCGAGCACATAGGCAAAATAAGCTTCACACCCTTTTCTCACATATTTTTGAGCTAACATCGAAGAAATCACTGCTGGTAACCCATACAAATCACAAGATTCAATCCGGATAATTTCATCCTTCTGGCTCCGTAGATCAATGGTCTTCCTTTTGCAGTTCATAACAGCATCATGTAAAGTCAGCCAATCCATACCCAGAATTATATCAAACTCATCAAATGGCAGCAACATCAAATCAGCCGGAAAGCAGAGATCTCAAACCATCAAGGGACAATTCTTACACACTTTATCAACCATAACAAACCGGCCCAAGGGGTTTGACACTCTAATCACAAACTCAGTAGACTTAGCAGGCAGAGTCTTGCTGAATACTAATGTCTCACATACATATGAATGAGTAGAACCAAGATCAATCAATGCAATTACATTAGTATCATAAAGAGTAAATGTACCAGTAATAACATCTGGGGATGAAGCCTCCTCTTGTGTACGTATAGCATAAGCTCTGGTAGGTTCACGAGCCTCAGATCTGACTGTCGTATCTTTAGTCCCTATCTGACTGCCACTCGTATTACCAACATTTTTGGGTGGTCTACCTCGAGCTGCAGTGCTACCCGGTCTTGTATTCTGCACTGGATTTTCCTTGGCTAACATTGGGCAATCTTGAAAATAATGATCTGTCGATCCACATTTAAAACAGGCTGAATCATGTAACCTGCAACTGTCAGTATGTAGTTTACCACAGTGCTTACACTCGGGTTGATTTGATCTGACATTATCCACACTCGCTACTGAGGTAGCTCTCGAGCTTACTGGTGGTCTATTCTGATCCTGTCTAGAGTAACCTGAAGTGGCTTTAGAATGGCTAAAATCATCTCAGAACTTCTTTGATGCCGACTGGAATGACTTACCGGATGTTTTTTTGCGTGCATCTCTAGCTTCAAAGTCGGCTTTCCTTTTCTCTTTCCCGAGCTCTTCAGCTTTGTAGGCTCGCTCAACCAGTACCACAAACTCTTTTATCTCAAGTATGCCAACTAAAAGTTTGATATCTTCATTCAGCCCAACTTCAAATCTTTTACACATTATCGCTTCAGTAGAAACACAATCTCGAGCATACTAACTGAGTCTCACGAACTTTCGTTCGTATTCCGTCACTGTTATCCTACCCTGTTTTAGCTCTAGAAATTCTTTACGCTTCTGGTCAATAAATCTCTGACTGATATATTTCTTACGGAACTCAGTCTGAAAGAATTTCCAAGTCACCTGCTCTCTCGGAACCACTGATACTAGGGTGTTCCACCAGTGGTATGCTGTGTCTCGAAGTAGGGATATAGCACATTTTAAACATTCATCTGGAGTGCAGGACAACTCATCAAACACACGGATGGCATTATCAAGCCAGAACTTAGCCTGCTCAGTGTCATCATCATTAGTGGCTTTAAACTCTTCAGCTCCATGTTTTCTGATTTTATCAACAGGTGGTCTATTCATTTGCAATGGATCACTTACTTGAGGTACAGTAGGCACGGAAGATGGATTAGTCGGGGGTGGAGGTTGTTGTGTAGCCGGGTTCGTCCGGATATATTGAGTGAACCAGTCATTCATCATTTGATAGAAGGCTTGTTTAGCCTCACCTTCTGGATTACTCGAAGTCGGTCAAGAATCAGCTTGCGCTGTCCTTTGCGCGGGAGCAGGCGCTACACTCTCGACATCATCAGCTACAGCTCTGTCGGGATCCATTTACTATATGAAAACGCATTTCAAATGTCAGAAGTCATCACACTATCATAATAGCTAATTATGGCATGTATAGCTAATCTCACACACGCTACTTAGTCCTAAAATCGACTAAATCGTAGCTCTGATACCAATAAAATGTAATACCCTTATCCTATACCCGTCGCCGAATTAGGGTTATAAGGCATTACCGGTTAACATAAATCTCAGATCAACTTCTATCGTAATTTAACTAATAAAAATTTCAAATCAACTATCATGCTTCAATTTAATATTACATAAGAAATAAGAATTAAACTAATCAAATAATGCCAATAAGGAAACAAGCAACATTTTTTTAAAAAACTTTTATAACCTTGAGCATTATATGCGTAAAATGTTCTGTAGTTATATAAGCATCATTCGCACACCATGAATGAGCAACCACAAATTAGTTCCTCACAAATAATTAAACTACTCAAGTAATCCATAAATATTATAATAATATATATATATCGTGAGAGATATACAAATATCATCGCTTTAACTAACATATTTAATAATTCCTTCATAACCTAACTATTATAACAAAACAAATCGCCTTTATTATCTATCATAGCCGAAATATATTATTTAAAACCACATACACACCCAAAATTTTCATCACCGAACTACTCAAGCCAAACACATCCAAAAATTATAATTAATAAAACATTTAAGACTAAATCTAAGTAGTATAAGCAAGCCACTCTCCAGCACATAGTACTTATCACAAACTTTATATATATACATAACACATAGCCACAAACTAAGATAAACATAACCCATGCCTAACATGACCGAATTTATATAATAAAATTTAGCCATCTTCGCATGGCTTTTATATATGCATTCATTTCCAAGGTATTTAACCTTAAAACTAGCCTATACATGCCATAATCCAAGTTCAGTTTAAAGGTACCAAAGCTGTGGATAGTGTGACGAGCTTGGCTGACAATCCTCGAGCTTATAGCTTGATTCCAAAATCTATAAAATAGAGTAAACACAACACACAGAATAAGCTATCACAGCTTAGTAAGTTTTAACCAATCAAACAATCAAATAAAATTAATTAATATAACTAAACAGAACCAAATTATTTTATCATACCACATGTAGATCCAATCATTTATAAATACATATATTCATACTAAGTATGTATTTAAACATATAATAAATATTTCTCTTTTATTTATTATTATTATTTTTTTATATTATCACATTGACCGAATAATTATATCACCAAAATTCATATGAATTGCTTTTAATATTCATAGCCGAATATATAATACATACTTAGTTTACACGTACAAACACAGAACTCATGTGATTTATTATGCTTCCACTTGCATGTATTAACCATATAAGTGAATATGTACCTCATCACTTAATCACATACACATAAGAACTATTACAACATGCTTACTAGTCAATCACAAATTAAATACACATATCATACATATATATATATATATTTTAAAACTTATACTTCCAAAATTTGTAACAAATAACCAAGGTGTTTACTTACCTTTGTTCAAATAAATGACAAATAAATTCTTACCTGATCTATAGTTTGTTTTACACATTCGTTCTCATTATACCTCTGCCCGATGAACCATTCGGAATTGGATAGGACACTCAAGTAATTACACAAGTCATACACTGCCAACGTCCCAGACCTGGTCTTACATGTAGCCACATACCGATGCCACTGTCCCAGACAGGGTCTTACTCGTAAACACATATCGGAACCACATATCGATGCTATGGTCTTACTCGCACACATATATCGGAATCCTATGTCATGACATATGTATCCTAACTATTTCTAAGGTTCATATGGGGCTTTTGGACTTCGTATCTCAGTCGAATTGAACTCGAAAGTGTGGTAGCCCCATTTATGCATATTCGGCCATAGCACAACTAAATTCTAACATTCTATAACAGCATATAATTATAACATTAATTTACCAAAACACGTCTATTTGCTTATAAAATTACCTCGGACGGTACAAAATGGAATCGGGCAGCTAGTCGACAACTTTCGTTTTTCCCCGATCCAAATCCGATTTCTTTAGTTCTTGATCTAAAAATATTCAAATTAAGCTCATTCAAACATATTTTCATTCAATTTAGTCCAAAAACACATATATAGGCAAATTTTCATTTTACCCCTAACATTTATAATTTTTACAATTTAGTCCCTATTGCACAAAACACGAAATACACAAAATTTCCAATTACCCATGTTTAGCCGAATCTTACCCATTACCATACGAGTCCATATATTTCATTAATTTCACATTTTAGTCCCTCAAATTATTATTTTTGCAATTAAGTCCTAATTACTCAAAATTATCAAAAATTCCAATACAAAATATGTTAAGCTAAAACATATCTTTCATTTTTCAACATCAAACCACAAAAATCACAAGCTATCAACAATGGCACAACTCAAAATATTCATCAAAATAAAAAATTTAAGCATGAGTTTTGTAGTACTCAAAGCAACGGTCTCAAAAACGTAAAAATTATCAAAAACCGAGCTTAACACTTACCTTAATCTAGCTTGAATAAGGCCGAACCCTACTTTGTTTTCTTTCTTTTTCTTTGTTTTAGTTTCGGTGCAAGGATGAAGAAATAACATGGATATGGCTTTTTATTTTATAATATAATAACATACATTAACTTATTATTATTTACCTTTTTTTTTCTTTTTAACTTTAGTTAATATATTATAAAAATCATCCACTACCGTCCAACATTATATATATAATGGGATAATTTCACCATAAATACCCCCACTTAGAAAGCCACTAACAAATAAGCCCTTTAGAAAATAAACTACCCACTTTTCAATTTACGCAATTAAGTCCTTTTATTTAATCGGACACCTAAACGACAAAATTAAATCACGAAAATTTCACAGTTATAAATTCACATAAAATAAACATAGAAAATAATTTTTAAATATTTTTCTAACTCAGATTCATGGTCCTGAAACCACCATTCCAATTAGGGTCTAAATCGGGCTGTTACAGAGTATGATGCCAAATTTTTTAGAATGAGCCGCTATGCGCGAGGTATGGTGGCAACTGAGTATGAGTGATGTGTTCGCTTCGAGGATGGCCTCAAGGATAATCTGAGGGTTCTGATAGCTCCATAGAGGGAGTGAGACTTTGTTGCACTAGTTGATAAGGCGAAGATTGCCGAGGAAGTGAAGCGTGCTGAGTGCCAGAACCGAGAGAGAGGTAAGAGCAAGAGGTATTCGGAGCCCTCGAGTTTTGTTTAGAGGCCTAGGAAAAAGGCTAGAGTTGATGGACCAATCAGATTTGGGGCTCCTATTGTTGCTACTGGGCAGCCGACATGTACTAACTGTGCAAGGGACACACGGCCGGACAACACGCCTATAGAGCTGGCCGTGTGTCACACATAGCCTAGACACACGCCCGTGTATCTACCCGTGTGGAGAATATGAGGCTATCTACCAAGCCTTTTGCCATCCTAAAACACAATCTAATGCCGACCAACATATCAAAATCTAACTTAATATGATTTCTTGACCAAACAACCATAGCTAAGGCTTATATACATTTCATGTACTCAAACATGCCAACATTTTCACATTCATGAAAGACTATATTGCATTCATATAATAACATTCAATATTAGCCATTTTTCATGGCCTTATGCAAAATGAATCAAATGGTAAAGTAAGCCATCACATTTGGCTAATTAACAATGACACAAAACTTAAAAGTCTAAGTTCCTATACATGACATATTCAAAATGATAAATCTAATTATACCAAGTGCTTTAGATGATAGTGTGATCATGCCTCCGACGTCTGTTGATCCTCTAGGTAGCTGGCGGCATTATAAGAAAATGGAAAAGAGAGGGAGTAAGCGTAAAGCTTAGTAAGTTGCATGCAAATAAATATAACAGCATTTACCATACATCATCATGCTTATAGTACAAAAGTAGGCATAAGCACAACTTAATCATCACTAACCAATACAATTCACATAACATATATTGAGCTCACGTCTCATACATTTCAAATAGGTACCTATACCACTCACAACATGGTTATACTTTTCTCGTTTAACTTAAACTATAACTCTCACCGTTGAACCATTTGAAATACTGTTGGATATTTACTAAGCCTCAAACAAAAGGAATAATGCCGATGCCATGTCCTAGACATGGTCTTACACTGGCTCATCTATCAAGTCGATGCCATGTCCCAACCATGTTCTTACACTGACTATCAAAATCGAGGCTGACGCCATGTCCCAGACATGGTCTTACACTAGCTTTCACATATCCGTGCCGATACCATGTCTCAGACCTGATCTTACATTGATACCTCTATATGTGTCGATGCCATGTCCCAGACATGGTCTTACACTGACACATCTCATAGCCGATGCATGTCCCAGACATGTCTTACACTGGCTTACATCTCGAGGCTGATGCATGAACTAGACATGTATTACACTAGCTCTCGTTTCAATGCCGATGCCATGTCCCAGACATGGTCTTACATTGGCTCTCATAATGTGGCCGATGCATGTCCCAGACATGTCTTACACTAGCACACAAATGACCCAAATGTCATGGAATGAATATCTGATTTGTTTCTAATGTTCACTCGGGAGTTCTATTATCCCAATTATCATCATGTATTTTCATTACCACAATTAAGCAATTTATGCTATAAAAATTCATGCACAATTGATAACAATGTAGTTGCATTATTTACATACAACTTACCTCAAATTACAAAATGTAGACGACTAGTTCGACTTAGTCCACTTGCTTTGCTTTTCCCCAGTTTAGGTCTGGATTTTGTAAATCTTGATCTATAATGATAAAAATTCACAAATTTATTCATTTTATTAATCTAGGTACTCAATAATTTAAAAATTAGGCAAAATAACCATTTTGCCTCTATACTTTTGCAAAATGACCTCTTTACCCCTAGGTCTGAAAATCAATTTTTATCGAATCTCTTCATATCTTAAGCTTAGCCGAACCCTTTTTAATCTTATAGCAACCCAAAATTTCTGTTATTTCTCATATTTATCATCTAATTTCAACTTATGCAAAATGGTCCCTAGTTAGGGCTTCCATGAAAACTACTTCACAAAAGTTTTTTATTATAAACTCATAACTCATATTCTTCCATAAAATTTTAGTTAGCAACACATATTCTTTTATGGAAAAACCCTAAACTCTCAACCATTTTGCAAAATAGTCCTCTTATTAGAAAGCTCATGTTACAAGGGGTCCAAAAATACAAAAATCATCAGGAATAACCTTCTAAATGACTTACTTGCAAGAGATATTAATGGCTGATATTTTGAACTCTCTAAACCCCCTTTTTTATGCTAAAAAATGGTGAAGAAGAAGAAATAAAAAGATGAATCCTTTTTATTTTAGTTTAATATTATTACTAGTCAAAATAGGTCACCAAAACCTCACCTAATTTTGACTTCCTTGTCTCATGGCCGGCCAAGCACTATTCTAGGGCCTATTTCTCTTTAAAGACCCTCAATTTATGATGCGTGGCAATTTAACACTCTTAGCTATCAAATTAAGACTTTTACACTTTATGCAATTTAGTCTTTTTTTTTTTTTTTTGCAATTAGGCTTTCAAATGCTAAAATTTCTTCACCAAAGTTTTCATGCACTAATATAAACATGCTATAACTCCAAAATAATAATAAAATACTTTCTCTAACTTTGGGTTGGTGGTCTCAAAACCTTTGTTCCGACTAAGCCCAAAATTGAGCTGTTACAATTCTCTCCCTTTTAGGGATTTTCGTCCCCGAAAATCTTACTGGTGAATAAGTTTGAGTATTGGTCTCTGATAGTCTCCTCAGGTTCCCAGGTGGCTTCCTCAACTCCATGTTGATGCCACAAAAATTTCACGAGTGTTATACTTTTATTCCTCAGTTGTTTGACTTCCCAAGCCAAAATCTTAACTGGCTCTTCATGTCTGAGCTAATCTCAACCACTGTTAGCGCGATCACATGTGAAGGATCCGATCCATATTAAAGTAACATGGACACATGAAACACGTTGTGAATCTTTTCCAATTCTGAGGGCAAACCCAATCGGTAGGCAACATGCCCTACTCTCTCGGTAATCTTATAAGGTCTAATAAACCATGGACTTAATTTGCCTTTCCTTCTGAATTGAAGAACCTTCTTCCACAGGGATACTTTCAAAAATACTTTATCCCTGACTTGAAACTTGATCTCTTTCTGTTTCAAATTCGCATAGGATTTCTGTCTATCCGAAGCGGCCTTCAAACAGTCGCGAATCACCTTAACTTTCTCATTGGCCTCTTTAACTAAGTCAACCTCGTGTATCTAATTCTCTCTCAACTCGGTCCACTACAATGGTGTTCGACACTTACGCCCATACAAAGCCTCAAAAGGTGCCATTTTCAGACTTGACTGATAACTGTTGTTGTAGGCGAATTCAACTAGCGGTAAATAATTTTCCCAACTGCCTTGGAACTCAAGAACATAACATCGCAACATATCTTCTAGGATCTGAATTACTCTCTTCGACTGTCCGTCGGTTTGCAGGTGGAAAGCTATGCTAAAGTTCAACTTTTTTCCCAAAGCCTCTTGTAATTTCTTCCAAAACATCAAGGTAAACCTCGGGTCTCTGTCTGAAATAATTGACAAGGGCACTCTATGAAATCTCACAATTTCGAAAATGTACAAGTTGGTTTATCGAGTGAGAAGTCTGTACATATTGGGATAAAGTGAGCCTACTTTCTCAGTTGATCAACCACAATCCACACGGCATCTTTCTTCTTCGGGGTTACTGACAAACCCGTCACAAAGTCTATAGTAATCCGACCCTATTTCCACTGGGGGACCATAATAGGCTGAAGTAAACCCGAAGGTACTTGGTGTTCGGCTTTCACTTGTTGACAAACTAGACACTTAGAAACAAACTCCGAAATGTCTCTTTTCATCCCCGACCACCAATACATTTTTTAAGTCATTGTACATTTTTAAACTACCCGGGTGGATAGACAAACAACCACTATGTGCCTCTCGTAAAATCTTCTGAATAAGCTTATTATCCTTGGGTACACAAATTCTATCTTCGTACATCATACAACTGTCAGTACCAATACTAAACTCTGATTCATTTCCCGTCTCACATTGGGCCATTTTAGCTTGTAAGTCCCTATCACCTTTTTGAGCCTCACAAATCAGTTGAAGAAACGTAGGTATAGCTCTCATCTCGGCTAGAATCGAGCCATCATCAATCACGGTCAATTGAGTATTCATAGCCCTCAAGGAAGACAATGATTTCCTACTCAATGCATCGGCTACTACATTAGCCTTTCCGGGGTGGTAGTCAATCACCAACACGTAATCCTTTATCAGCTTTAGCCACCTTTGTTACCGTAAATTCAACTCTTTCTGAGTCATCAAATACTTAAGGCTTTTATGGTTGGTGAACACTCGGCATCTCTCACCATACAAATGGTGTCCCAAAAATTTTACTGCGAACACAATGGCTGCTACCTCTAAATCATGGGTCGAGCGTGTGACTTTAGCTGTCTCGAGCATAGGCTATTACCTTGCCTTCTTGTACAAGCATGCATCCTAATCAATTCAATGAGGTGTCGCTATACACCACGAATTCTTTGTCTGATTCCGGTTGCACTAAAATTGGAGCTTCGGTCAATAAAGCCTTTCATTTCTCCAAACTCTATTGGCACTTCTCTGACCATTCGAACTTGACATCCTTTTGTAACAACCTTGTCATCGGAGTGGCTATCATAGAGAATTCATTCACAAATCTTCTATAGTATCCAGCCAAACCCAAAAAGCTTTGAACCTCTGACACATTCTGTAACACCCCTCGCCCGTATCCCTTGCCGGAACAGGGTTCGAGGTGTTGCCCGACTTAAACTCAGTTAATCACACAAAAACAGTGCCGAAAATTTTCAATCAATTTAAAACTTTTCTTTTCACATGCAATCTGTCCCATATATGGGCTTACATGGCCCAAAGCATCACTAGACAACACCTTTGGCTAAATTATAATATCACATACTCAACATTAAAACCCTATACATGCCATAGACTCGAAATACTAGGATTTACTTACACCAATAGCGTGAGCTCGACAGTGTGATAATATCTCCGGCGAACTCCAACCCGAGCAGGTAACCGAAGTCAACAATCTATAAAATAGAGGAATGTAACAACGGAGTAAGCTTTCATAAGCTTAGTAAGTCTTAAGCAATGCAAACAAATAAATGCAATTATACTTCGATTATTCAATTTCTTAAGTGGCCATATTCTAGGTATATTGCCATCTGGCCGAATACACACAAACACATAATGCACGTTCAGCATTCATATCACACTTAATCTGAATTTGTAGAACATAATTAAATCGAATACTTTTACATACTTTCACACTCTGACCCGGTGTATCATGATCATAGATATAGTTATAACATTTATTCACGTATGTATCACAATGCACGCTTATGATTCATTGCAGATCAAACTCACATATGAGTACATAATGCGTACCTGGCCCACCTAACGTACTGAATGTATTCATTTGTCAACCTAACACAAGGTACCTTAGTCATGGACTTTTCTCAAATCACTGGCATTTTGCCTGTTAGGCTCAAGGCCCGATATCAGTTCACTAGCATTATAGCCTACTAGGCTCGAAGACCCGAACAGTATCTCACCGACATTATAGTTTGCTAAGCTCAAAGGCCCAAATAATCAAGTCAACAAGTTCCATATAACATATTCATATCAATTAAGTACTAACATCATTCGAACGTATATAATTATATATCTCAAACACTTTTCTTTCATCTCATTTTCACACTTAGCATTTGATAGCTTATGCATAACATTTCACTCACGTTCATTTCAAACTTATCATTCGATTATAAAAGCATATTGCATTTTTACCAACATGTTATACTTGCCATTAGGCCATATAAGCATGATACAATACACTATCATTTCATCTTTAACATTCGGCTAAACCCTTATCTTACAAGGAACACCGAATTCACATAACATATCATTTCACCGGCATTACGCCTGCTAGGCACGAAGGCCCGAATACACATCACCGGCACGAAACCTGCTAGGCACGAAGGCCCGAATACACATCACCGGCACGAAGCCTGCTAGGCACAAAGGCCCGAATATAATACTAGCACTAGGCCTGCGGGATTTATCCTGGATATAATACCAGCAGGAAGCCTGCGGGATTTAACCCGGATATTTTACCAGCACGAAGCCTGCGGGTCTTTAAGCCCGGATATAATACCAGCACGAAGCCTGCGGGATTTAACCCGGATATAATGCCAGCACGAAGCCTGCGGGATTTAACTCGAATATTTTACCAGCACGAAGCCTGGGGGATTTAATCCTGATATACATCGAATATCATGCATATTTAATCATATTTTAACACCTCCCATTCAACATGTCACATTAGTAGTCATTTGCTACATTCGGATATAAGCTCCTTATGAACACCATTATTTACATTTCGGTTCAAAAGTAATACATAAATATCACATATCCATTTCACCATTCAAACTTAACCCATAGTGACCATTCGACTCTAAGTCATATACATAAATTATTTATCGCACAACTTAATTCAGGTAGAACCAAAAGGTCACAATTCATCTAATATGTACATATTGCTCACCGATTCGTACACAACCTTTCAAATAAGCAATTATAAGATGGTTCCGCACATAGCCCATCCTTATCGATAATTTACGATGATTTTACCCTTACTCACATATAGGCATTTTTACCTATGCTTCTCAATTCACATTTGTGATTCAATTCCAATCGATTTAACATGCATAAGTACATATCGCATACCTGACCAACTTAATGTATTTGAACAAATTCGATTGTCGATTTAACACAAGGTCTCATAGTTGAACATAAACATGAAACCATTTCTTATACGTTCGATTCACATTAATCATCAAATTCATTTAAGTTACATGTACTTAATTAGGTTGTTCGTGCCTGAATAATTTACTATACGGAATGAATCCACATATCGTATTAGCCCATAGTCTTATAGCACCACACTTTTAATAGTTTATTGGCAATTTGCCTTCTAGGTAATAACCTGATTTCATCACCGGCCATAAGCCTGCTAGACCTTTAAGTCCGATGTCATTTCACTGGCATTACATCTGTTATGTTTGAAACTCGAATATATATTATAATGCATAACTTATATCATCGACCACTAACAGTTACCTCATCGAAGTTCACATTTAATCACTTTAGTACCAAGCCACCTTCGGCTACCACAACGGACTAAATATAATAATTGTATACACATCATGGTTTCCTTTAGATATTCAATAATCACAATCGTGATATCTCCACCAGCACATATACGGCATAGTTTATTCATTGTAACACTCATTTAGTGCATCAAATTTCCAAATCCAATTCAACTTAGGCATAATAGCCATAATTGACTTATAGCCTTAAATCAATACATATTCGGCACATTAACTAAATAAAATATACATTCCCTTTACCATATTAATTTAACTCTTAGGCATACAAAAAGGAATCAAGCTTAAACACTTAAGAACTTACCTTGAATGTTGCCGAACGATTACAACGGCTATTCGATTACTTTCTCTTTTCCCTTATCCAAATTTTGCCCCTCTATGCTCTTGACCTTGGATTTTCTTCCCCAAGTGACCGAACATTCAAGAGCTCTTTTCCTCTCCTTTCTCTTCTATTTTTAGCTTTCATGAACAAGAATGAACAAAAACCTTCATTTTCTTCCTTTTTGTTATTCTATTACTAAACATTTTATGACACAAAATAACATATACTATTTGTGTCATACTTATGCCATAACTTCAATAAAAAAATTTGCACATGTTGTCTACCATTAACACCACGGCCGACCACTACACATAAAATGGGGAGTTTGACATGCAAATCCTCCTATTTTGCACTACTATTTATTAGGCCACTACATATTAGCCTATAGCATTTTCAAAAATTTTCACATAGGTCCTATTTCATAATTTCACTCACAAATGGCAGAATCAAAGCATGGGATTTTCACACATGCACTTTCACATGAAATAAACACATAATATAACATTTGATTATTTTTGGGACTCGGTTTTATGATCCCAAAACCACTTTTCGACTAGGGCCAAATTAGGGCTATCACACATTCCTCGGCAGTTTCTACTTAACAATAGCCGAGATCTTGCTTGGGTCGACTCTGATCTTGTCACCTAACAAAATATGTCCTAAGAATCTGACCTCTTGTAGCCAAAATTCACTCTTACTGAACTTGACGTATAATTGTTTATCCCTCAAGGTTTGTAAAACCATTCTCAAATGCTTCAGGTGCTCGCTTTCATCACGCGAATAAATCAATATGTCATCAATAAAAACGACGACGAACTTATCCAAATATGGTCAAAAAGTGCGATTCATTAAATCGATAAATATCATAGGAGCATTCGTTAAACCATAGGGCATGGTGAGGAACTCATAATGGTCGTACCTCATCCGAAAAGTAGTTTTCGATACGTCTTGCTCCTTAACCCTTAACTGGTAGTAGCCAGAACTTAAGCCGATCTTAGAAAACACAGTGACTCCCTTCAACTGATCAAACAAATCATTGATCCTTGGCAAGAGATACTTGTTCTTCACAGTCACCTTGTTGAGCTATCTGTAGTCTATACATAACGTCATCGACCCGTCCTTCTTTTTTCACAAAAAGTACCGGAGCACCCCATGGTGAATAGCTCGGTCTTATGAAACCTTTATCCGTTAACTCTTATAATTGAGTCTTCAACTCCTTTAACTCTATTGGAGCCATTCTATATAGAGGAATCGAGATAGGTGTCGTACCAGGGGCCAACTCGATACCAAACTCAACTTCTCTAGGTTGTGGTAATTTGGGCAACTCTTCCGAAAACACATCCAGATACTCACATACCACTGGCACTGTCTCAATTTTCACTTCAGACACTTGGTTATTCAACACAAATGCAAGGTAGGACTCATACCCTTTTCTCAAATATCTTTCCGCAGTCATGGACGATATTACTACAGGTGAGTCATCTGATTCATTTGGTTCAACCCGAAGAACATTCCCGTCTTCACATTTCATCTTGATAACTTTTCTTCCACAATCCACTATGACACCATGAGAAGTCAACCAATCCATACCAAGGATTAAGTCAAATTCATCAAATGGTAACAGCATGAGGTTAGCTGGAAAACAATGACCTCTAACCATCAAAGGGCAATTTCTACATATTTTGTCAACTAGCACATGCTTGCCTAATGACACCTTTACTACAAACCCTATAGACTCAATTGACATATTCATACTAGGTACTAATTTCATGCAAACATAAGAATGGGTAGACCCCGGATCAATTAAAGCAACAGTAGAAATATCGTGAAGAGAAAAAGTACCTGTAATCACATCTATTGAAAATGCCTCTTGGTGAGCACGAATGGCATAAGTTCTTGTAGGCGCGACCCTCAGACCTCATAGCTGAATCTCTAGCAGCACCTTTACTGCTAGCTCCACTACCTGTAACACCCCTTACCCGAGACCGTTATTAGAGTCGAGCACGAGGCGTTACCAGACTTATTTTACCTGTTCAGAGCATAAAAAAATCTATTTTTTTAAAAAAATATTAATTTGCTCACATTCATCCAATAAATCCCTAAAAAGGGCCCTAAAGGCCCTAAAACATGCAATTGAAATAGTTCGGGACCAAACTGGGAACATTAAAAAATTTTCGATTGCTTACACAAATCAAAACAATTTATTTCACTATTCATAATAAAACTGTCCATCTGCATAATAGTCACTAAATTAATTATAACTCGAGTTATGAAACTCCAAATTTAAATCAATAAATTTTCTCTAAAACTAGACTCATATATATTCTTATAATAATTTTTCCAGAATTTTTGATTTGTCCAATTAGTACAGTTTATTCATTAAATGTTCCCTTGTTTTGCAGTTTAGCAGACCTGACCTCTCTGACCTAAAAATTGATTATCTCATTATACGAAATTCGGATAACATTTATATTTATTTATAATGAAAACAGACTCACTAAGGAATCTAGAAATATAAACTATGACTTATAGTTATTTGTTTACAATTTCTAGTGATTTTCCAAATGTGGAATAGGGGATCATGAAGTCACTCTGAACCAGTCTTAAAAAAATTTAAATATCTCAGAACATAGATTTCTTTGCTTTCTATGTTTCTTTCCTATGAAAATAAACTTAATAAGCTTTAATTCTATATCTCATTCACCATTTAACTCCATTTATACAATTTTTAGTGATTTTTCAAAACCACATCACTGTTGTTGTTTCCTAACTATTCCATGGCCAACTCTTACTCCATAATTTCTTTGCATCAAACCTCATTTAGGCATACATAATACCAAAACATGTTCTTATTTAGCTATATCAAAAGCTAATCATTACCAAGTATTCACATTCCATTCTTTAATCATATCATAAGGAAATACACACAAAATAGCCAAGTCCCTATACATGCCATAACTTAAAGTATTTCTAGTCACAAAATACCGAGATAGCTCGTTGATAGTGTGAGCTGATCTCTGACGTCCTTACGATTTTTCGAGTCCCTTTGGTACACTCTTTAAATTTTCTTTTGAACCACTTGGAATACTAAGGATACACGGGTACCTTTCCTTTTTAAACTTACCATTGTCATGTCTTGACATGGTCTTACGTGGTATCCTTGCCTTATGAACTCACCATTGCCATGCCTTGGCATGGTCTTACATGGGATCTTTGCCTTATCGTAGTTTATCAATGCCATGTCTTGACATGGTCTTACATGATTTCCTTACCTTGTAAAACTTACCAATGTCATGCCTTGGCATGGTCTTACTTGGTATCCTTAAACCCTAATGTCATGACATTTGTATCCTACACATCCTAAGGTTCAACCGGGACTTTTAAGTATCATTTCTCTGTCAATTCTTGCTTGAATCATCAAGGAATAAATTTACAAAATAAATATATAGATGCTGAAAAATAACACCATTAATTATAAATAATAAAACATTGCATTTATTTACCGCAAACTTACCTTGATACAAAATATGATCAAATATTTTGATTTAGTCCTCAACCTTTTTCTTTCCTCGGTCTAACCCTGAATTTCATTCTTCTTGATCTATAATAGCAAAATTAACTTATTTAATATTCACATTTATCAAAACAGTCCTTAACTCTAACTTTGGCAAAATTATGATTTTGCCCCTAAACTTTTGCATATTTACACTTTTGCCCCAAGGCTCGGAAATGAAACTTTATCCCTAATTCTTATGTTTTATGATATGCTAATCATTTATTTACCTACGGCAACATCAAATTCCCACTCTAACATGTACTTATGACCATTAGGTATTTTTACCGATTATGTCGTTTTACTCGTTTTCGCTTAAAATCGCTTAGCTCAAGTCGTTTAACATAATTTCAAACTTCATATTCTACCATAAAACATCAAAATAAACACATTTCACCTGTGGTTATTTTTCCAAATATGAACCCTAGGTTAAATTATTGCTAGAATAAACTAAATCAAGTTACCGGGACTTCAAAAACGTAAAGAACGTTAAAAATGGGGCTTGGAATCACTTACTATGAAGCTTGGAAGCTTGATAAACCCTAGCTACGAAGAACCCTTGAAATTTCAGCCTAATGAAGAAGATGGGCACATTTTTCCATCTTTTTCCCTTTTTTAATCTTTTAATTACCAAATGACTAAAATACCCTTCATTAAAAATTTAGTTATTTTTATCTATGTCCATTTTTGTCCTTGAAAACCTAATGGTATAATTACCATTTAAGGACCTCTACTTCAATTATACTCTTCAATTTAATCTTTTAGCATCTAAAACTCATATTTATCAACGTTTGCAATTAAGCCCTAGTAGGCAAATTAAGCATGCTATCTATAAAATTTTCCATCGATACTCTAATACATGCATCTAATCACTCAGTAAATTATAAAAATTAATCGGAATAAACTTTTCTATCTCGGATTCGTGGTTTCACAACCACTATTCTGTTTAGGCCCTATTTTAGGATATTACACTACCCGAGTTCTTCTGTGGTCTACCCCTCGAAGGAGCACTATTCACCCTCATATCTTTTTTTTTCTCTTTGTCATCAAATTTGGGACAGTTCCGGATAAAGTGGTCTAATGATCCACATTTGAAGCAACCCTTCTCATTCCCTCGGCACTCGCCGAAATGACACCTACCCCATTGTGAACACTCTGGCCTATTTGGCCGAGCACTACCAACACTAGCGATAGAAGTGGTTTGAGCTTTAGACGTCGTGTGCTGTTTGTTTCTGCTCTTGCTCGAGAACCCACTAACGCGTTTGATCGGGTAGGAAACTCTCTCGATCTCTTAGATGAGGTCTATTGTGATTTCCCCATTTATCTTTTCCTTGAGTCTCGGGATTCAATGTCAGTTTTCCTTTTCTCTTTGGCCAATTCCTTAGCCTTACATGCTCTCTCCACAAGCACCATAAATTACCTCAATTTTAAGAAGCCAACTAATAGACAGATATCTTCGTTCAGACCATCTTCAAACCTCTTTCACATGATGGCTTCTGTAGATACGCACTCCCATGAATATTTTCTAAGTCTCACAAACTTAAGCTCATACTCCGTCACCATCCTATGGCCTTGCTTTAGCTCTAAAAATTCTTTATGGCCTTGCTTCAGCTCTAAAAATTCTTTCCTTTTCAAGTCTACAAACCTCTGGCTAATGTACTTCTTTCGAAACTCTTCCAAGAAGAATTCTCAAGTTATCCTCTCTCTCGGTGCAACAGACATGAGAGTATTCCACCATTGGTAGGCCGAGTCTTGTAGGAGTGACACTGCAGACTTCACACACTCCTCAGGCGTGCACGATAACTCATTAAATATGCTAATGGTATTTTCCAACCAGAACTCTGCTCTTTCTAGGTCATCATCAATATTAGCCCAAAATTCTTCAACCCCTTGCTTTTGTATTTTATCTACTGTGGGTTTCTCCCACCTTACCATATCCACTCCTTGCGGAGCTATAGGGGCATACTGAGGAATCGGAGGAGGTGGGGGAGGTGGAGTGTTTGGATTCGTACGAACAAACTCTATGTACCAAGCATCCATCATATGGAGGTAAGCTTCTCTAGCCCCTCTGCCCTGACTCAGTGTCATGGGCCCACTATCTACTGGCGTGGTCCCTTCAGCGGAAGCCGACGCATTACTCTCCACATCATCCGTCGTAGCTACGTCAGGATCCATTCACTATATGAAAACATAATTTGTAATCGTCGGGAGTCGTCACACTACCATTATACAACTATGGCATGTATAGCTAGACTTGTACTCATGCTAGGTTAGTCTTAAAATTGACTAAACCATAGCTCTGATACCGCTAAATGTAACACCCTTAACTCAGGTTCAACGCCGACATTGGGTACGAGGCATTATCGTTCACAAATCATATATATACATACAAGTTGAGTTATATGAGCCCGTTAAAACTTAAAAAATTTTCATACTGTCTATCATTTCTTATCATGGGCCTACAAGGCCCGAAACGCCTCTTGGAAGCCACTCGGGACCAACTTGGGTCTTTTAACCAACACTAGGAAAATAACCTTTGAAACAGGGCACATGCCCATGCAGAACTTGAACATAGTCGTGCTAATGGCCCTTGTGGCTCACATGGCCTAAGCTCCTAAGGACACGCTCATGTCCCATACCCGTGTAAATTTATTTTTCAATTAGAACCTACAGGGGTTTTTACACGGCCTGGCACACGCTCATGTCCATGGCCTGTGTTCCTCACACGGCCTCGACACGCCCGTATTCGAAAACCTTGACATTTTGTTTTTGACATCAGCAATCCTTAAAGGTCACACGGCCAAGGGGACACACGGTCGTGTCTCTTCCCGTGTGCTTACTACCATGCATACTGACTGGCAATTTTTACATGCAGGGGACACACGGTAGGACAACACACCCATGGGGCTAGCCATGTGTCCCACAAGGCCTAGACACACACCCTTGTGTCTACCTGTGTGGACATTATGAGGCTATCTACCAAGCCTTTTGCCACCCTGAAACACAATTTAATTCCGACAAACATATCAAAATCTAACTTAATATGATTTCTCGACCAAACAATCATAGCTAAGGCTTAGATACATTTCATGTACTCAAACATGCCAACAATTTCACATTCATGAAAGACTATCTTGCATTCATATAATAACTTTCAATATTAGCCATTTTTCATGGCCTTATACAAAATGAATCAAATGCTAAAGTAAGCCATCACTTTTGGCCAATTAACAATGACAGAAAACTTTAAAGCCTAAGTTCCTATGAATGCCATATTCAAAATGATAAATCTAATTATACCGAGTGCTTCAGCTGATAGTGTGATCGATGCCTCCAACGTTTGTTGATCCTCGAGCTAGTTAGGCGGCACTATAAGAAAATGAAAAAGAGAGGGAGTAAGCATAAAGCTTAGTAAGTTGCATGAAAATAAATGTAACAGTAACTTTACCATTCATCATCATGCTTATAATACAAAAGTAAGCATAAGCCCAACTTACTAATTACTAACCAATACAATTCACATAGCATATATTGAGCTCACGTCTCATACATTTCAAATAGGTACCTGTACCACTTACAACATCGTTATACTTTTCTCGTTTAACTTAAACTGTAACTCTCACTGTTGAACCATTTGGAATGCTATCAGATATTCACTAAGCCTCATCCAAAGGATATAATGCCGATGCCATGTCCCAGACATGGTTTTACACTAGCTCATCTGTAACACCCCAAACCCGGCCTAGACGTTATGACCGGATCCGACGTGCCACATCAAAACGTTAAAACATTTTTTCATTCTAAGTCTAGGAAATCGTACTTGATGTTCAAATGATTAATTCATTGAGGGTTAAAGTGAATGGAAGCTGCGCACCAGGTAGGAAACTGAAAAAAGGAGGTGAGTCCATCGGACTGCTTAAGTACCAAGCTCTTTCGGATCCAATCCTAGACATGCACACCGCCATTGCCACACTCTAACATCGCGTATATTTTTAGGTTACCATTGAAATTATGTCTATTTCAGAATAAAACGTATTTAAGTTTGTAAAACATTATCATAGCAGAAGCCTTGTTTGTAATCGTGTTACTTCAAAATCAGTTTATGTTTTTGGAAAACGAACCCTAGATCTAGCCCATTTTGATAGTTAATATAATTTAAGGTCATCATGATAAGTTATAAATCGAAACCCAATTAAAAATAATCATAAGCGGCCTTATTACATAACAAAACCCAAATCATCAAAGTAAAGAAAATTGAAGTCCAAATCACCAGAAGAAATCCATATTGCAGAACGAGTGGCCACTCCGAATCCCTCGCAGCTCTAAGCCCACTATGGCTGCGGATTACCTGCATGGATGAAAATAGGGGATGAGTTTGGGGAAACTCAGTGTGTAAAATTAACCCAACCATAGCCCATATCAGCTCAAACCACAGAAACAGAATAAATTGGCCTTAGCCCATAGGCCCATAACAGATTAGATCAGATATTTCATGTATATGCAAAACCCAACACATAACCAACCACATACACCCCCTTACCAAGCTTTTACCATGTGGGGAGACTACTCGACCCACCCAACCGTTACACGCCATAGAATTATGCAGCATGACTGCCAGAACAGATAATGTGACAGAGTCACCAGATACAGATAATCGTGGCAGAGCCACCAGAACAGAAATTTGTGGCAGAGCCACCAGATCAGATAATTGTGGCATAGCCACCAGGATGCTTCCTCCAAAATATAACCCATGTCCCCATGCAACAAATATTCATTCATGGCATACATCATACAGATTTAAATCAGCATGTTTTTCAGACAAAATTAACCCTAGGGGCATATTGGTCATTTACACCTAGGGGTATCATGGTAATTTTCCATACATAAGGGTATTGTAGTGATTTAGCTACTTCTAGGGTTTTCATGCATATCCTATCCATTTACGTACTATCAGAATACTTACCGCGCATACTTACCAAATTGAGCCCGTTGGCCCATGAACTCGATTTTTGGCCCATTCTCCCACATTATCAAAATGTATGAAATCGCACGTACTACAGTTTTTTACCTTCAGAATACCAAACATGCAAACCAACTATCTTACAAGCATTCGCACACTCGCAAATTCCCAAAATACCAACTTTTCAGCATTTCGGCTTTTCGGCTTTTGCCGATCTAGTCTATGAGAGGGTGTCAGTTACACACCTGTTTTGCGACGATTCATTATCGAGATCCACGCACGAACTGCCTACAATTAAATCACTAACATATTACTCTAGATATCGAATTAATACTGAGTAAATAGCCCCTTACCATATTCGGCCAAACATGCTTAAAACCTTCTTGCTCTTACCTTGTTGCCGAACTATGTCTTAAATCCAAAGATCTAATCGTTCCACTTATCCAGACCCTTGATCAGTAGCCTCTAAATCACACCATTTACCAAAGCAGAATAGTTATTACAACCCCTTAGGGCTACCAGTCCAAATCGACAGCCTCCCTAACATTTAGGGATTTCTGCCTTTCCTAAAATACGAAAGAAAGACTATGTTTTGAAACTACTTACCATCAATTCCTTCGACCAATGTTTCCAATTGATGCCTACTTAAATCCAATGCCGCTTTACCCTCAAACGATCACCAAAGTCAAGCCTTCAGTGTTTTCAATATTCGGCTAAGTCCCTATGAAAGTGGGTTTTCGGCTTTTTTGCAACTGTGTAGAAAAAGATGAATTAATAGGGTTTTACTGTGGTCTTGTCGAAAAAAACTTGAGGTTTAAAGGAGGAAAGAATCGGCCAAAGATGATAAGCAAAATAAGAGAATTTTGCTAGGAAAAATCGGCATAGAAGAAAGTGTAGCTTTCGGGATTTCAGCTTTTTATGGCCAAAGGCTATGAAGGTTTTGAAACGTTTGAAGGGAAGGATAGAGATGAACAAGAGGTTAGAAGGGTTCGGCTATGAAAGAGAAAGGAGAATAAGAAAAAGGTTGATGAAGAGAGGGGAGAAAATTGAAGAGGGAAACGGTTAGCAAACGGCCCAACTTCCCCTTAACGCTGAATTTATACTGACCTTAACCCTAGCTAAATTTTGCCTCCCTAAAGCTCCCCTTGGCCGGCCAACTCTTGCTCCTCAAGAGTCCATTATTCGGCCAACACAGCTCTCCCTAATCAGCTCCTAAATTCTCTCCCTTATCCCCTCCTTACTCAATCTCCTGAGCAACTCCAACTCTTCCTAACAGTCTTTCACTTCAGTTCCACTACTTACCTTTTCCATTCATAAAAATTAATCCCTTATTTGCTGTCATTGTGACTTGAACCTGGGTCCTCCCAATCATCCACACGCCACTTATAGCATTCCCAATGGCGTCACTTAGCCACTTTACCACATGCTTCCTTGTGATTTATTTTACACAATTAATACCTAAATGCCCAATTAACCAGAACCCCTTTTTCTTATGGAATTAAAATTAATTAAAACTACCAGGTTTTACCTTAAGCTTGGGCCTTCTAGAGGCCCACTAACATACTTAATCCTACGACAAACAAACAGGACACAGAATTTTTAAATTTTTCCAACATTTTTAAAATTCTCAAAAATTGGGGTGTTACATCATCCATCAAGTCGATGCCATGTCCCAGACATGGTCTTACACTGACTATCAAAATCGAGGCCGACACTATGCCCCAGACATGGTCTTACACTAGCTCTCATATATCGGTGTCGATGCCATGTCCCAAACATGGTCTTACACTAACACATCTTATAGCCGATGCATGTCCTAGACATGTCTTACACCGGCTTACATCTCGAGGCTGATGCATGCTCTCGTTTCAATGACGATGCCATATCCCAGACATGGTCTTACACTGGCTCTCATAATGTGGCCAATGCATGTCCTAGACATGTCTTACACTAGCGCACAAATGACCCAATGAATATCCAATTTGTTTCCAAGGTTCACTCGGGAGTTCTATTATCTCAATTATTATCGTGTATTTTCATTACCACAATTAAGCAATTTATGCTATAAAAATTCATGTACAATTGATAACAATGTAGTTGCATTATTTACACACAACTTACCTCGAATTACAAAATGTAGACGACTAGTTCAGCTTAGTCCACTTACTATTCTTTTCCTCGGTCTAGGCCCAGATTTTGTAATTTTTAATCTATAATGATAAAAATTCACAAATTTAATTATTTTATTAATCTAGGTACTCAAAAATTTAAAAATGGTCAAAATGACCATTTTGCCCCTAGGCTTTTGCAAAATAACCATTTACCCCTAGGTCTGAAAATTGATTTTTATCGAATCTATTCATATCTTAAGCCTAGCCGAACCCTTTTTAATCTTATAGCAACGCAAAATTTTCATTATTTCTCACATTTATCATCTAATTTTCAACTTATGCAAAATGGTCCCTAGTTAGGGCTTCCATGAAAACTACTTCACAAAAGTGGTTTATTACACACCCATAACTCATATTCTTCCATAAAATTTTAGTTAACAACACATATGATTTTATGGAAAAGCCCTAGACTCTCAACCATTTTGCAAAATAGTCCCCTTAATAGAAAGCTCATGTTACAAGAGGTCCAAAAATACAAAAAAATCATCAAGAATAACCTTCTAAATGACTTACTTCAAGAGATATTAATTGTTGATATTTTAAACTCTCTAAACCCCCTTTTTTTATGCTTAATATTGGTGAAAAATAAGAAATAAAAAGATGAAGCCTTTTTTGTTTTATTTTAATATTATTACTAGTCAAAATAGGTCGCCAAAACCTCACCTAATTTTGACTTCCTTGTGTCATGGCCGGCCAAGCACTATTCTAGGGTCCATTTTCCCCTTTAAAACCCTAAATTTATAATGCATGGAAATTTAACAACTTTAGCTATCAAATTAAGACTTTTGCACTTTATGCGATTTAGTTCTTTTTCGCAATTAGGCTCCCAAACGCTAAAATTTCTTCACCAAATTTTTTGTGCACTAATATAAACATGCTATAACTCCAAAATAATAAAAAAATACTTTATCTAACTTTAGATTGGTGGTATCAAAACCACTATTCCTACAAAGCCCAAAATCGGGCTGTTAAAGATAACACTAGCAGAGGTGCTAGACATACTAAGGTGAGGCAGCCGGCTCTAGTTTATGCTGCAAGTCACTGAGAGGATGGAGATGCTCTGGACATTATCATGGGTACGTTCTTTATTTATAATGTACCTTATACTGCAGTGATAGATATAGGATCCACTCACTCCTATATAGCCTGTACTGTGTCCGAGAACTTGGGTATCTTGTTTGAGAGCACTGTGAGTAAGGTGTCTGTACTAGGTCCACTAGGACAACCAGTAAGAGTAAATAATTTGTTTATAGGAATTCCTTTAGAGGTTCAAGGGGCTATTTTTCGAGCTAATCTAATAGAACTGCCTCTTGGAGACTTTGATCTGATACTAGGAATGGACTGGTTGGTTAAACACCGAGTGAGCTTAGATTGTGCCACAAAAAGGGTTGTACTAAGAACTAAGGAGGATAGCGAGGTAGTTGTGATTTGGGAACGTCAAAATTACTTATCGAATGTGATTTATGCATTGAGGGCGAAAACGTTGGTTTGTAATGGATGTAAAGCATATCTGGCCTACATTAGTGTTTCAGATTGTTCGGTTAATGATATCAGGACGATTAAGGACTTTTCAAACTTTTTCCTGAAGAGCTACTTGAGTTACCTCTGAATCGTGAAATACAGTTCAGGATTGAGCTCCTTCTTAGTACAGCTTCAGTGCCCATCGCTTCTTAGAGAATAGCACCAAAAGAGCTTGTGGAGCTTAAGGCTCAAATTCAAGAGTTACTGGATTGTGGGTTCATTCGCCCTAGTCTGTCTCTGTGGGGAGCACCAGTACTGTTCGTGAAAAAAAGGAGGGATCCATGCGTATGTGTATTGACTATCGACAATTGAACACGTTGACAATTAAGAATAAGTATCCCTTATCGAGAATAGATGATCTACTTCACCAGTTCCGAAAGGCTTCGATTTTCTTTAAGATTGATCTTCAATCAGGGTACCACCAGTTGAGAGTTAAGGAGGCTGATGTGCATAAGACGACATTTAGGACTCGTTATGGGCTCTATGAGTTCCTAGTAATGCCATTTGGACTGACGAATGCACCGGCAGCTTTTATGGATCTGATGAATCAAGTGTTCCAGCCCTATTTGGATCAATTCATAGTGTTGTTTATTGATGACATACTGGTGTATTCGAAGACCGAAGATGAACAAGATGAACACCTCAGAGTGGTTCTGCAGATTTTGTGAGAGAAACAACTATATGCGAAGTTCGGTAAATGTGAGTTTTGGTTACGTGAAGTAGCGTTTCTGGGTGATGCATGATATTCATGATAGGTTTTAATTATATATAATGAATTGTTCTTGAAACTAACTATTATCACGATGAAGGTAAGTGTACCTATCGAACAGTAGTATAGCTTTAGTAAGACCGGATTGTCGAACCCAAAGGAACTAAAAGTACTAGTAATGACTGTCTTTCTATTATCTAGCCTAAGAATAATGGGGTTTGTTTTAACTAATTAATTAACTAAACTAAGGACTCATAGAGAATAGAATTGGGGAATTACCTTTGGAAAAACAATTGAATTAAGACAATACCAAAGGAAAAATCCACCTAGACTTCACTTGTTATTTGACTCTGAATCGAACGATTTATTCATTTGACTTGCTCCGTAGAAATCCCTAAGTTATATTATTATCCCTCTCGAGACTAGCAACGTCTAACCCTAGGTTGAATAATTGAAATCTCTTTCTAATTAACTCCCTAGGGTTGCATTAACTCGATCTATGGATCCCCTTATTAGGTTTCATCTCATCTGGCAAAATCTTCTCACCTTATCTCTAGGCGCGCAACCAACTCCGCTTAATTATGACAAATGTACTCTTAGACAAGGTCTATTCCTTCTCTGAATAAGAGCTTAACTTGAATCGATGTCCTAGAATATCAAAACAAGAATTAAGAACACATAGTTAAGAACAAGTCAAATATTTATCATACAATTCATATAATAACAACAAGATCTGTCTTAGGTTTCATTCCCCTTAGGTATTTAGGGGTTTTAGTTCATAACTTAAAAGGTAAACATCTCAGAAGAATAATGAATACAAAACATAAAGAAAAACCCAAAACTCCTAAAAGGAAATTGAGGGGAGATCTTCAGTCTTAATGATGAATCCAGCTTTTGAGATGGATCAATCGGCTTTCCTTGAGTAGTTCCCTACCTCCTTCACTCTGTCCCCTTTTCCTCCTTCTCTAAGGTGTATTTATAGGCTTCAGAATGCCTAAGAACCCTCAAAATTAGCCTTTTCTAAATTAGACTAAACTTGGGCTCGGCAGGAACACGCCCGTGTGACACGCCAGTGTGCGATTGCTTAAGGCCGTGGTCAAGCCTGTTAAATAGGCACGAGCGCGTGGTCCACCCGTGTGAGCCGTACTTTGATTCTGTCAAATTGACATGGCTGTGTGGTCTGCCTGTGTGAAGAGGTCCAGGCCGTGTTGATTTCGTATGTTGGCCCATTTTCTCCATTTTTGGCCCATTTGTCATTATTTTCACTCTCCTATGCTCACCTAAGTGTAAAACATGAAATTAAGGCATTAGGAGCATTGAATTCACCATTTTTAAGGAAAAATCACCCATAAAATGTGCTAAGCATGGGATAAAAATATGTATGAATTACAGTTTATCAAATACGCCCACACTTAAGCATTTGCTTGTCCTCAAGCAAAATCCTCAACTCATAATCAAACTAAATTCTTCTCAACTTATAATTTCTATCGATAATATCTCAAAATAATCCATAGGTAATCATACATTGAAAATTCAACTGAAAGAATAACAAAGTTTCAAGCATTCCAAGTTGAGCATTTTATCATGAAAACATATGTGTCTCCCCTTATTTAAGTAATTGCCTTTGATTCAAAATATCACAGAGTTTCACATCCTCACTAAAGATTCACTCAAATCACTCGAGGTGTTTAAGGACAATGAATGAAGTACTCAATAGTCAATAATGAAGAGTCATTACCATAGGCTTGCATGAAAATCAAATCTCCACCACTATAAATTGAGATGAAATATCAATCAAAAGGTCTTTAGAGGGTTGTAACATGGCTTTGGATAAAGGGTATGGTCACAAGCTGAAAGAAAGGGTTAGAATTGAGATTAAATTGAAAATTGCCTAACTAGAAAAATGACTAGTCATCAATTGCATACAACAGAGCTTTTTCTCAGCATATGGAATTTAACTTCTTTAGCTCAAAAGATCACTACTACTAATATGTAAACATGTATTTTTTTTAAGAACAAGTCAAATTACAAAAAAAAGAATAAAACATAGCTAAGTAATTATTCCAACTTAAATCTCGACAAAAATAGGGATCAAATTAATTTAGGAGATTTCAACAATAATGAGTTATGGGTTAATATCGAGGGTAAATCAATGAATGGGTTGTTAGGCTCAAGGGGGTTCACTAAGGGTTAATTGTGAAGGTAGGCTTTTATGGAGTGAGTGGGTTAAACCTAAGTGCCTTTATCATTTTGACATATCAAATCAAATGGTGTGGTCTTGACATGCATAATCAAGCAAGTTCTAGAATAACAATTCAATACTGACGCACTCCTAATGAAAGTGAGCATGAAAGAAATCATAGATGCTCTAAAAACTCAAGATCTCACAAAAATTATGGCTTTTTGATGTATAACTTGTGAATTCCAACTCAAGATAATACCTAAACTTGGGGAAACAACCTAAAAGTTTTTAATTCTTCAAAAATCAACTTATCATGCTTGATTCCCTAATGTCTTAAAGTTTAAACCCTCAATGCATAAATGCCTATGTTTTAATTCAAGATATATCAATAAAAGTCATAAATCAATCAAAATTTATCCTAAACATGATATGAGGGCTTTTCAAGAGAACAAGGCAATCATTCAGGGATTTTTTTGATAGTGAAATGAATACCCCCCACACTTAAGATGTACATTGCCCTCAATGTACAAAGATAGATATGTAGAAATAAATATAAATATAAGAAAGGGAGAGAAGTGAAACTTCTTGAGTGATGAATGAATTTCCTTGAACTGGAGTTTTGGAGAATAATCGGCATGAGGGTGGAGGAGGATACTCCGGTGGTGGTAGAGGTTCATTAGTCCATAAGTTTTACGCCAAAAGAATATTATATCTGAAGTTGGTTATGGCCGTGGTCGAGCAGGACATGGCAGTCGTGGAGAACCTTTCCCAGTAGAGTTTTAAGTTCCTGAGTAATAGTGAGCCTTGGAGCTTTTATAACTGTGATAGAATCAGGAACTCTTTTAGGAAATATATAAGAAAGAATAATTACTCGATAGGAAATAGCCGAAATTCAAAATTGTTAAATAAAAATTATAAAACCTAATAAAAATAAGCTTAAAGAAAAATAAAAAGTAGTCCTAAAGTAGAATAAAAGTAAAAACATAAAATAATAAACAAAAGTTTTTAAACATCTTCATTGCTAGATGGTTCGCGAGGTGGGGGTGGCGATGAGATGTGGAAGTGCTGAAAAATCTGGTATAGTGTAGCATCAATGTGATCGAAGCGCTGAAAACATTACTTCTCGAATGGAGTTAGGCGCTCAGAGATGTCAGCGTATGAAGCTGCCGCATGAACTGAACGAGAGGGTGGTGGTGGCTGAGACAGTGGGTCCTCGTGACGTGGAGAGACATCATCAGTAATGTCCTCAGGGGCCTCCTCAGTGGATTCGGCGAGACGGTACTGAGGAAGGAAGGTGCCATGTTGTTTCTTGATCATCCTCATACTTAGCACGCTCGAGATGCCCTGTGGGGACATTTGGCCTATGAATGTGAGGGAGGATGATTGGGCTGTTGTGTTGAGGAGCCCGAAGTGCCGAGCCAACAACGTCACGGAGGGTCCAATGGAGATGACTCCCTTCCTGTGCCATTTCGTCTGATGTTGAATGGTGAGGGCAATGAAATAAGCAAGGTCTATGACGTGCCTGTGCGACATACACCATAGAAAGTAGGCGTTGTGAGTGTTGATGACGCCAGTGCTCTCTCTTCTTCTAGTTAATGTGTGAGCCAAAATGGCGTGTAAGTACCTCATAGATGGAGGGAGAGCCGATGCCTTGGAGCGGCTGGGATTGTAGGAGGCAGCGCCGAGGGCGAAGGCATTCCAACACCGTGAAGAAGAGTGATGGATGTGGCGATTGAGAGCGTGGAGTTCATTCTCATCCATGAACTCCTCAGTGTAAAGGCCCGGTGTGGTTCCGAACTTTGGGACATTCAACTGGCTGACTAGACAGCCGAGGCGGAATTAGATTGTCCCCGGGTCATCAAAGCGGGCCATCACTGTCTGGAGATGGAATGTTGAGCAAAGTTCCATTGTGAGTTTGAGATATGTCGGCTCGACAATCTCAAAGAAAAGCCCCCAAGGTTTGGTGGTGAGGAAGGCCCGAATTGCATCCGCCAGTTGGACTTGTTTTAGCACGGCCCAGTCTATACAGCAGCCCACTTCCACGGTTTCAAGGAACAGACGTGTCGTACGCCCGTGTTGTTTTGGCAGGTTCGCCCACGGTTATGTCGCACACCCGTGGTGATTTATCGTAGCCCGTGCTGGGGAACATCTTTGCCCTGTTTCCACACGGTCTTAAGCACGCCCGTGTTCCTGGACGTGTGTGCTTTCGAAAGCCTGCGTTCCATGAGTCGGTTAGTATGTTAGATGTTAAAACTAAAATTTAAAGAAATTAATATTGTTAGTGCTAGGGTTGCCTCCCGTGAAGCGCTTATTTATAGTCTAAGCTCGACTTACCTTTCCATTGAATGGTCATGGTGGTTCGAGGAGTGTATACTCTCATTCCTGCTGTGAATCTCATCAAAATAAGGTTTTAGGTGGGTATCGTTTACCTTAAAAGTGCTGAACTTGGGATGATTTACCTCGACTGTACCGAATGGGAAAATGCTAAGACCGTAAGAGGGATTTCTTCATTCGGTTTGGCAGTGATAATGTGAGGATCTGCGGCATCTAATAAAACTTTAACTCCAACCTTAAGTTGATTTAGAAAGGTATTGAGCTTGTTCTAGTGGAGTTTTGGTTTATCGTGTGTTCTCAGTTTATGTGTCCAACATTCATCTAGCTCATTGATTTGTAGCCTTCGTTCTTTACGAATAGGTCCTCTACTATTGCTTGAAAATGACTTATGTACTTCCTTCAAACTCATTTCCTGCAAAGTAGGTTGCACCATATTGTCAGTTTTAGTAGAATGGTTTAGACAATCACCTTCAATTTTTGATGTGTTACCGGAATTGTGAGCTTGAAGGGTGATTGTTTCGTCTCCCACACGAAGTGTGAGCTCACCTGTGCCAACATCAATAATTGTTCTAACAATTTCTAAAAAGGGTCTTCCTAAAATCAAAGGGGTGTTGCTATCCTCTTATATGTCTAGAACAACGAAGTCAATGGGAAATATAAATTTATCGATTTTAACTAGCACATATTTAATAATACCCCTAGGAAATCTTATAGTTTTATCTGCTAATTGAATGCTTATCCTAGTCTGTTAGGGTTTCTCAAGACCTAGTTGCTTAAACATTTTGTAAGGCATGACGTTAATACTAGCCCCTAATTCAGCTAATTTTGTGACAGCCCTAAAGTGACCCTAGTCGAAAAGCGGTCTCTGGACCGCTAGACCGAGTCACCAAATTATTTGAATGTGATAATTATTGCCTAAAATATGTGAATATAAATGTGTGAAAGTTTTAAGCTTCGATTTAGTTAATTGCATGTGAATTTAGTTGATAGGACTTATGTGAGAAAATTTAGAAATGTGCTAGGCAAATGCAAGTGGCCTAATAGTGCATGTAATCAAAGGGGTGGACTTGCATGTCAATTTCCCCCCATTTAAGTACTAGTGGCCGGCCATGACAAGTGATGATGGGCAAAACATGTCATGAAACATGTTGTGTTAATGGAAGAATAAAATAAGAAGCATGGGCAATAAACTAATAAGAAATTGAAGGAAGAAAACAAAGAGAAAAAAATGTGTTCATCATTCTCATGCATGACCAAAAAAAAAAAAGAAGAGAAAAGCTCTGATGTTGTTCTTGGCCGAATAGGAGAAAGAAAAAGAAGGAAAAAGAGCTTTGAGGAAATCGGCTATGGTGGTTTGATAGACTAAGGTATGTTTGATGATGTTCCATGAGATGCATGCATGTTTTAGTAGTTAGCTTGAGTTCTAAATAGCCCATGGTTCAAATCTTTACTATGTCATGGAGATGATATTCAGCCAAGGTGGATTGGTGTTGATATCATTTGCATGCTAAAAGTGAAGCTTTGTAATGGTGCATGTGATGGTGGATTGATGATTCTTGAATCTTCTTTTTAGAATTTTTGAGTGAGACATTAAGTTCTTTGTTTAACCATGACCAAAAATTGAAATGGTATGGTGTTGTGATGCATTTGGCCATGGTAGGAAGTAGAAGGGAAAATATGGTTGTTGTTAGATGAAGTAGAGTCTAACAAATGAGCACATATGTGCATTAGTTGCTAGATGGAGAAGAATCGACTAGCAAGTTGTGTGCTAAGGCCGAATATAATTTTTGTATATTAATGAGTAATGCATGTGTTGAATTGATGGAAAGGGAGAGGATGCTTTACTAGTGAATATATGTGTATGGGCCAAGTTTTGAACTTGAAACAAAATGGTGTTTAGTCAATACAATTGACCATACTTGTAGAATGTATTGAGTGTTGCAATCGGCCTCAACATAGACATGTATGTTCGGCCACATGAATGAGTACATAAGTTGATGTGTATGTTCGGCCATAGGTAAGAATATTGATGGCTTTATCTTGACTTAGAAAATTCGGCTAAGGGAAATATTAGCTAGTATGTTGAATTCGATTCGTAATTTTGTATACTTGTGACTCTAATGTCTAATGTATATATGGGCTAAGTACCTTGAGCTTCTCTTTTGATGTTCGAATGAATTGTATTAAATTGCTTGATGTGATTAAAAATGCGTATGACCATTGTGTATTTGAGCTAAAAGGTGGCCATATGACCTATCAAACTCCTTGTCATATTCGGCCATAAGCTAGCAAAATGAGACTTTAATGAGTTAAATTTGTTTGAATTAAGCTCAAGAGCAAAGGGGAACTAAATCCGATAAAGGGAAGGAAAAAGTGGTCGAATAGCCGTCGAAACCGTTCGACAACATCCGAGGTAAGTCTTCGAGTAATGACCCTACTTGAATTATATTGAAATGATTAGTCATACTATGACGGATAGCCGAATGTGCATAGAGACTATGTTATAAAGCCAATTGAAATCATGCTCTTTGTGTGTGGCTATTGAGCCGAAATTGGAAAGGTTTAATAAATGTTTTGTGTTTGAGCCTTAGTAACGAAAATGAAATATGGATGTGTCATGATTATTGATATATGTGTGCATGAGCATTTGAATGATATCCGGGCTAAGTCCCGAAGGCATTTATGCTAGTGATTTTATCCGGGCTAAGTCCCGAAGGCATTTATGCTAGTGATTTTATCCGGGCTAAGACCCGAAGGCATTTGTGCGAGTTGATATATCCGGGCTAAGACCTGAAGCATTTGTGTGAGTTGCTATACCCGGGTTAAGACCCGAAGGCAACTGTGCTTGTGGTTTTATCCGGCTAAATTCCGAAGAAACTTGGGTTCGAAGGTGAGCGTGTTGTGCTGTAATAAATTCAATTAATACGCTCGAAAAACCCAAACGATAAGGTATGTTTGCGTGTGCATCGGAAAAGTCGATTCGTTTTAAATAGTATTCGATCAATCGACTAACGAACTTTTGGCTTTTAGATAGGTTAATACCTTGTGTGTATATGTTGATGAAGTGTGAAGTAAGTATGTTTATGAGAATGTGTATTAATAAAGTGATTCATTTAGCTATGTGAATGTAATACTTTAGTCAAAGCCGATTTCATTACTTGAAACTTACTAAGCTTTAAAATGCTTACCCCGTTGCTTTGGCTCTCTGTTTTATAGATTTTGTTCGTTAGATATCGGATTCGGGATCATCGAAGTCGAAGTCATCCACACTATCAAAGCCCTTTTGATACTCTTTTAATTGAACTCTGGTATGGCATGTATAGGACTACCCGTTTTGTTGTTGGTCATTGACCCCTTTGGTTTTGTGTAAATTTGGATAGCCATGCGAAAATGGCTTAAATATACTTTGATCATAACATTATAATCGTTTTGTATGTTGTCCGTCGAGAGGTATGGAAATGTTGGTAACGGTTAGCCATGGGAATGGTTATTCATGATCATTTTTGGTATATGTATGACAAACTCTAGTTGATCCATGGAGGATCATGAAATAGGTAAAGTTTACCTTAAAAACAGATGCTGGCAGCAGCAGTGATGTGGATGTGAAAAATCACTAAAAATAGTAGGAATGGAATTAAATAGTGGATAAATTATGTGATCGAACCTTGATGAATCTATTTTCATATGGAAGAAACGAAATGGTCATATGAGTTGTATGTTAAGAGATAATTAGGTTTTTGTGAAACTGGGCCTGAACGGTTTCTGGATTCCCTGTTCCGACTTTGGAAATTCATTATAAATTAACCAGAGATAATTAGGAGTCATTCCATATATGTATAGATTCCTCTCTGAGTCTAGTTTCTAAAGAAACAAACGGCATCAGTATTGAAGCTTTGTGAAGGGAGATATCCAAATCGTAATGCATGAAGGTCAGTGTAGTTGCACCCTGTAACAAGGGAGAATTTAACTAATAAACTGTACTAATTGGCCCAACCAAAAATTCTAGAAAAAAAATTTGTAGATGGGCATATGAGTCTAGTTTCAGGGAAAAATTATGAAACTGATTTTCAAGTTGTGAAACTCAAGATATGATTTTTAAGGTGACAGTGACGCAGTTAGCCAACTGCCTGGAAATTTTTAAAATGGACTGCGATAGTAAGCGAATTTAGTCTGTGAACCCCTCGTGTCCGACTCCGGCAACGGTCTCGGGTACGGGGTGTTACAATTTTATTGGTATCAGAGCTACGGTTTAGTCAATTCTAGGACTACCGTAATATGTTTGGGTCTAGCTATACATGCCATTATGTGATTAATTGATAGTGTGGTGATTTCTGACATTTGAATTTGTATTTATTTATAGTAATCGATCCCGATCCCAACCGAGCGATAGCTGATGATGTGGAGAGTGTGGCGCCTGCTCCCGCACAAGGGACAGCGCCGGCGGACTCTCAACCTAATGCTAGTAATCCGAATGATGAAGCTGGACAAGCTTTCTATAGCGTGATGAATGATTGGTTCAACCAATACATTCGAACTAATACGGCTGTTCCACAACCTCCATTCCCGACTAATACAACCCCCGCACCTACAATACCTCCGGTATCTGACCAAATAAGGTCAAATAAGCCCACAGTTGACAGAATTCGAAAACAGGGGGCTACTGAATTTAAGGCTACGGATAGTGATGATGCTGAGCAAGCTGAATTTTGGTTGGACAACACTATCCGGGTACTCGATGAGCTATCTTGTACACCCGATGGATGCCTAAAGTGTACTATCTCCTAGCTACGCGATTCTTCCTACTATTGGTGGAGTACTCTGACTTCTGTTGTGCCACGGGGGCAAGTAACTTGGGAGTTTTTCCAAACTGAGTTTCGGAAAAAGTATATCAGTCAGAGATTTGTTGATCAAAAACGGAAGAAATTTCTTGAGCTTAAGCAAGGTTCTATGTCAATTACTGATTACGAGCGAAAATTTGTTAGACTTAGTAGATCGCTCGGGAATGTGTTTCGTCCGAGGCTATCATGTGTAAACGCTTCGAGGATGGGCTGAATGAAGATATAAAAATGTTCGTTGGCATTCTTGAAATACGAGAGTTCGTAGTACTTGTCGAGCGAGCTTGTAAAGCCGAAGAGCTCAGAAAGGAAAAACAAAAAGTTGATGTGGGAACTGGAGAGTTTCGTAAAAGATCCTCGGGAAAGTCTCTTCAACAGGCATCGAAGAAATTTTGAGATGATGTGGGCCGGTCTAGAGGCACTTCGGGCCTTTTTAGACGAGATCGTGATCGACCCCCTGTGGGTACACAAGGCACTTCGGTCGCCAGTGTTGGGAATGAACGTCGAGACAGAACGGAATGTCGATATTGCGGTAAATGGCATTCGGGGAGTTGTAGATTCCATGACCGCTCCTGTTACAAGTGCGGATCAGTTGACCACTTCATTAAAGATTGCCCGAGGTTGTCTGAACAGAATGTAAATCAGAGTGGGAAACCGGGTGCTACCACTGCTCGAGGTAGACCATCTAGAAATACGGGCAATGCTAGTGGTGGTCAGAGAGGATCTAGAGATGCTACGACCAAATCCAAGGCTCGTGCGCCTACTAGAGCTTATGCTATACGTGTCCGCGAGGATGCTTCTTCGCCCGATGTTATTACCGGTACTTTTACTCTCTTTGATACTAATGTAATTGCTTTGATTGACCCCGGTTCTACTCATTCTTATATATGTGAAACCTTAGCATCCAGTAAGACTTTACCTATTGAGTCTACTGAGTTCGTAATTCGGGTGTCAAATCCCTTGGGTCGTTACGTGCTTGTCGACAAAGTGTGTAAGAAATGTCCCCTAGTGGTTTGAGGTTTCTGTTTTCTGGCGGACTTGATGCTTCTGCCGTTTGATGAATTTGATGTTATTCTCGGGTTGGATTGGTTGACCGTGCATGATGCGGTTGTGAATTGCAAAAGCAAGACTATTGATTTGAGGTGCGCAAATAACGAAGTAATCCGAGTTGAGTCTACGGACTTGGATGGGTTGCCAGCTGTAATATCCTCAATGTTGACTCAGAAATATGTAAGAAAAGGGTATGAAGCATACCTTGCGTATGTACTTGATAACAAGGAATTAGAAAAGAAACTTGAGTCGGTACCACTAATTTGTGAATACCCGGATGTTTTTCCCGAAGAATTACCGGGTTTACCACCTGTTCGGGAGGTAGAGTTTGGTATTGAGCTTGTACCTGGAACTACACCAATTTCGATAGCTTCGTATCGTATGGCACCAACCGAGTTAAAAGAGTTGAAAGCTCAGTTGCAAGAATTGACGGATAGAGGTTTCGCTCGACCAAGTTTCTCACCTTGGGGTGCACCAGTATTGTTTGTGAAAAAGAAGGATGGAACCATGAGGTTGTGCATTGACTATCGTCAACTGAATAAAGTGACGATAAAGAATAAATATCCGTTACCGCGTATTGATGATTTGTTTGATCAACTAAAGGGAGCCTCAGTGTTTTCAAAGATAGATTTGAGATCAGGTTATTATCAGTTGCGAATTCGAGATCCGGACGTACCCAAAACTGCTTTCAGAACGAGGTACGGTCACTACGAGTTCTTAGTGATGCCGTTCGGGCTCACTAATGCCCCTGCGGTATTTATGGATTTGATGAATCGGATCTTCAGACAGTATTTGGACCGGTTCGTAGTTGTGTTCATTGATGACATCTTGGTCTATTCAAGAGATGAGACCGAACATGCTGAGCACCTGAGACTAGTGTTGCAAATTTTACGGGATAAGCAGTTATATGCTAAGTTCAGTAAGTGTGAGTTCTGGTTAAGAGAGGTTAGCTTCTTGAGTCATGTGGTATCCGCATCGGGTATTCGAGTTGACCCGAGCAAAATTTCAGCCATACTTAACTAGAAGCCTCCAAGAAATATTACCGAAGTTCGGAGCTTCCTGGGGCTCGCCGGTTATTACCGATGATTTGTCAAAGGTTTTATGATAGCCACACCAATGACGAAGCTACTTCAAAAGGATGTTAAGTTCGAATGGACGGAGAAATGTCAGAAAAGTTTCGATCAACTGAAAACTTATTTGACTGAAGCTCCAATTTTAGTGCAACCCGAATCAGGCAAAGAGTTTGTCATTTATAGTGACGCATCCCTACTTGGGTTGGGTTGCGTATTGATGCAAGAAGGTCGAGTGGTGGCCTATGCGTCGAGACAATTAAAGCCACATGAGAAAAATTATCCGACCCATGATCTCGAACTAGCTGCCATCGTATTCGCTTTAAAAATATGGCGACATTACTTATTTGGTGAAAAGTGCCATGTATTTTCGGATCACAAAAGTCTCAAATATTTGATGACTCAAAGAGACTTAAATCTGCGACAAAGACGTTGGCTTGAGTTGTTGAAAGATTATGAGCTTGTCATTGATTACCACCCGGGAAAGGCTAATGTGGTTGCGGACGCCTTAAGCCGGAAATCACTGTTTGCTTTACGAGCGATGAATGTGCACTTGTCTGTTCTACCCGAAAATGTGTTAGTAGCTGAATTAAAGGCCAAACCATTATTGATTCGTCAAATTCGTGAAGCTCAAAAAGTCGACGACGAATTGGTTGCAAAACGGGCTGAATGTGTTCCGAATATGGAATCCGAATTTCAAATTGATGATGACGATTGTTTGAGGTTCAGGAGTCGGTTGTGTGTTCCAAGAAATTCAGAACTCATTTCGATGATTCTGAACGAAGCCCATTGTAGCCGAATGTCAATTCACCCGGGGAGTACGAAAATGTACAACGATTTGAAACGTCGGTTTTGGTGGCATGGTATGAAACGAGACATCTCCGACTTTGTTTCGAGATGTTTAATATGTCAACAAGTGAAAGCGGAACATCAAGTGCCTTCAGGATTACTTCAGCCGATCATGATACCTGAGTGGAAATGGGATTGAGTCACAATGGACTTTGTGTCCGGACTGCCATTGTCAGCAAGTAAGAAGGATGCGATTTGGGTTGTTGTTGATAGACTGACTAAGTCAGCTCACTTTATCCCCGTGCGTACAGATTTTTCATTGGATAAACTAGCTGAATTGTACGTTTTTCAGATTGTGAGATTACACGGGGTACCTATTTCTATCGTGTTGGATAGAGATCCGAGATTCACCTCACGATTTTGGAATAAATTGCAAGAAGCTTTGGGTACCAAGTTGCATTTTAGCACTTCTTTTCACCCCCAAACCGATGGTCAATCCGAGCGGATAATTCAGATACTTGAGGATATGTTGAGATGTTGCATCCTCGAGTTCAGTAGTTCATGGGAACGGTATTTACCTTTGATTGAATTCGCTTACAACAATAGTTTTCAATCAAGTATTAAGATGGCACCTTACGAGGCTTTGTACGGTCGTAAATGCCGTACAACATTGTTTTGGACCGAGCTCGGTGAAAGTAAAATTTTCGGAGTTGATTTGATTAAAGATGCCGAACAGAAAGTAAAGGTAATCCGTGAAAGTCTGAAGACAGCCACAGATCGTCAGAAATCGTATCAGGTGGGAGATAAAGTGTTTCTTAAAGTTTCACCTTGGAGAAAGATACTCAGATTTGGGCGTAAGGGCAAATTGAGTCCGAGGTTCATCGGGCCATACGAAATATCCGAACGAGTCGGTCCAGTTGCGTATCGATTGATTTTGCCCCCTGAACTTGAAAAGATTCACGACGTCTTTCATGTTTCGATGCTTCGACGCTATAGATCTGATCCATCGCACATAATTAGCCCATCAGAGGTTGAAATTCAAGCCGATATGAGTTATGAAGAAGAACCAATGCGTATCCTAGCTCGTGAAGTGAAAGAGTTGCAGAACAAAAAGGTTCCGTTAGTAAAGGTGTTATGGCTCAAACACGGGATCGAGGAAGCTACTTGGGAAACCGAGAGCTCGATGAAAGAACGATACCCAAACCTATTTACCGGTAAGATTTTTGGGGACGAGAATTTCTTAAGTGGGGGAGAGTTGTGACAGCCCTAAAGTGACCCTAGTCGGAAAGCGGTCTCGGGACCGCTAGACTGAGTCACCAAATTATTTCAATGTGATAATTATTGCCTAAAATATGTGAATATAAATGTGTGAAAGTTTTAAGCTTCGATTTAGTTAATTGCATGTGAATTTAGTTGATAGGACTTATGTGAGAAAATTTAGAAATGTGCTAGGCAAATGCAAGTGGCCTAATAGTGCATGTAATCAAAGGGGTGGACTTGCATGTCAATTTCCCCCCATTTAAGTACTAGTGGCCGGCCATGACAAGTGATGATGGGGAAAACATGTCATGAAACATGTTGTGTTAATGGAAGAATAAAATAAGAAGCATGGGCAATAAACTAATAAGAAATTGAAGGAAGAAAACAAAGAGAAAAAAATGTGTTCATCATTCTCATGCATGACCAAAAAAAAAAAGAAGAGAAAAGCTCTCATGTTGTTCTTGGCCGAATAGGAGAAAGAAAAAGAAGGAAAAAGAGCTTTGAGGAAATCGGCTATGGTGGTTTGATAGACTAAGGTATGTTTGATGATGTTCCATGAGATGCATGCATGTTTTAGTAGTTAGCTTGAGTTCTAAATAGCCCATGGTTCAAATCTTTACTATGTCATGGAGATGATATTCGGCCAAGGTGGATTGGTGTTGATATCATTTGCATGCTAAAAGTGAAGCTTTGTAATGGTGCATGTGATGGTGGATTGATGATTCTTGAATCTTCTTTTTAGAATTTTTGAGTGAGACATTAAGTTCTTTGTTTAACCATGACCAAAAATTGAAATGGTATGGTGTTGTGATGCATTTGGCCATGGTAGGAAGTAGAAGGGAAAATATGGTTGTTGTTAGATGAAGTAGAGTCTAACAAATGAGCACATATGTGCATTAGTTGCTAGATGGAGAAGAAACGGCTAGCAAGTTGTGTGCTAAGGCCGAATATAATTTTTGTATATTAATGAGTAATGTATGTATTGAATTGATGGAAAGGGAGAGGATGCTTTACTAGTGAATATATGTGTATGGGCCAAGTTTTGAACTTGAAACAAAATGGTGTTTAGTCAATACAAGTGACCATACTTGTAGAATGTATTGAGTGTTGCAATCGGCCTCAACATAGACATGTATGTTCGGCCACATGAATGAGTACATAAGTTGATGTGTATGTTCGGCCATAGGTAAGCATATTGATGGCTTTATCGTGACTTAGAAAATTCGGCTAAGGGAAATATTAGCTAGTATGTTGAATTCGATTCGTAATTTCGTACACATGTGACTCTAATGTCTAATGTATATATGGGCTAAGTACCTTGAGCTTCTCTTCTGATGTTCGAATGAATTGTATTAAATTGCTTGATGTGATTAAAAATGCGTATGACCATTGTGTATTTGAGCTAAAAGGTGGCCATATGACCTATCAAACTCCTTGTCATATTCGGCCATAAGCTAGCAAAATGAGACTTTAATGAGTTAAATTTGTTTGAATTAAGCTCAAGAGCAAAGGGGAACTAAATCCGATAAAGGGAAGGAAAAAGTGGTCGAATAGCCGTCGAAACCGTTCGACAACATCCGAGGTAAGTCTTCGAGTAATGACCCTACTTGAATTATATTGAAATGATTAGTCATACTATGACGGATAGCCGAATGTGCATAGAGACTATGTTATAAAGCCAATTGAAATCATGCTCTTTGTGTGTGGCTATTGAGCCGAAATTGGAAAGGTTTAATAAATGTTTTGTGTTTGAGCCTTAGTAACGAAAATGAAATATGGATGTTTCATGATTATTGATATATGTGTGCATGAGCATTTGAATGATATCCGGGCTAAGTCCCGAAGGCATTTATGCTAGTGATTTTATCCGGGCTAAGTCCCGAAGGCATTTATGCTAGTGATTTTATCCGGGCTAAGTCCCGAAGGCATTTATGCTAGTGATTTTATCCGGGCTAAGACCCGAAGGCATTTGTGCGAATTGATATATCCGGGCTAAGACCCGAAGGCATTTGTGCGAGTTGATATATCCGGGCTAAGACCCGAAGCATTTGTGCGAGTTGCTATACCCGGGTTAAGACCCGAAGGCAACTGTGCTTGTGGTTTTATCCGGCTAAATTCCGAAGAAACTTGGGTTCGAAGGTGAGCGTGTTGTGCTGTAATAAATTCACTTAATACGCTCGAAAAACCCAAACGATAAGGTATGTTTGCGTGTGCATCGGAAAAGTCGATTCGTTTTAAATAGTATTCGTTCAATCGACTAACGAACTTTCGGCTTTTAGATAGGTTAATACCTTGTGTGTATATGTTGATGAAGTGTGAAGTAAGTATGTTTATGATAATGTGTATTAATAAAGTGATTCATTTAGCTATGTGAATGTAATACTTTAGTCAAAGCCGATTTCATTACTTGAAACTTACTAAGCTTTAAAATGCTTACCCCGTTGCTTTGGCTCTCTGTTTTATAGATTTTGTTCGTTAGATATTGGATTCGGGATCATCGAAGTCGAAGTCATCCACACTATCAAAGCCCTTTTGGTACTCTTTTAATTGAACTCTGGGTATGGCATGTATAGGACTACCCGTTTTGTTGTTGGTCATTGACCCCTTTGGTTTTGTGTAAATTTGGATAGCCATGCGAAAATGGCTTAAATATACTTTGATCATAACATTATAATCGTTTTGTATGTTGTCCGTCGAGAGGTATGGAAATGTTGGTAACGGTTAGCCATGGGAATGGTTATTCATGATCATTTTTGGTATATGTATGACAAACTCTAGTTGATCCATGGAGGATCATGAAATAGGTAAAGTTTACCTTAAAAACAGATGCTGGCAGCAGCAGTGATGTGGATGTGAAAAATCACTAAAAATAGTAGGAATGGAATTAAATAGTGGATAAATTATGTGATCGAACCTTGATGAATCTATTTTCATATGGAAGAAACGAAATGGTCATATGAGTTGTATGTTAAGAGATAATTTGGTTTTCGTGAAACACGGCAGAACGGTTTCTGGATTCCCTGTTCCGAATTTTGAAATTCATTATAAATTAACCAGAGATAATTAGGAGTCATTCCATATATGTATAGATTCCTCTCTGAGTCTAGTTTCTATAGAAACAAACGGCATCAGTATTGAAACTCTGTGCAGGGAGATATCCAAATCGTAATGTATGAAGGTCAGTGTAGTCGCACCCTGTAACAGGGTAGAATTTAACTAATAAACTGTACTAATTGGCCTGACCAAAAATTCTAGAAAAAAATATGTAGATGGGCATATGAGTCTAGTTTCAGGGAAAAATTACGAAACTGATTTTCAAGTTGTGAAACTCAAGATATGATTTTTAAGGTAACAGTGACACAGTTAGCCAACTGCCTGGAAATTTTTAAAATGGACTGCGATAGTAAGCGAATTTAGTCTGTGAACCCCTCGTGTCCGACTCCGGCAACGGTCTCGGGTACGGGGTGTTACAAATTTATTATTAACATCTAAACTACCAATTAAGTAAGGAATTGGAAAACTCCTTTGATCTTTCAATTTGTTGGGTAGTTTATTCTGTAGAATAGCTGAGTGTAGAATAGCTGAGCAAACTGTGTTTAGCTTCACATGTGAAGCCTCGTCCAACTTCCTCTTATTTGCTAAAAACTCCTTAAAAAATTTCATTGCATTTGGCATCTGCGATAGAGCTTCAATAAACGGTAAGTTAATATGTAATTTTTTTAAGAGTTTTAAGGAATTTACCGAATTGTTCATCTAAACGGTCTTTCCTTGTCGCATTAGGGTATGGCACACAAGGTTTGTATTCTGTACTTACCGGTTTCTGCTCATTGTGGTCTACTTCATCTTTACTTTTGCTTATCTCAGTTTCTTGCCTTGGTTTTGGTTCAACTGTGACTAACCCTTCCTCATAACCCTTCCTCATCTTGACTAGTAATCGCGTTGAGTTGCTCCCTTGGGTTAGATTTTGTATTGCTTGGCAAGCTACCTTATGGTCGTTCAGAAATCAATTTGGCAAGCTGTCCAATTTGAGTTTCGAGCCCTTGGATCGATGCTTGTTGATTTTTGAGTGTTGTCTCAGTATTCTGAAAACGAGTTTCTAACACCGAGATGAATTTGGTTACCATCTCCTCAAGGTTTGGCTTCTTTTCTTGCTAGTAAGGTGGTTGTTGAAAGCTCGAAAGATGATGTGGCCTTTGATTTCCTTAACCGACCCACGAGAAATTGGGATGTTCCTCCAACCTACATTATAAGTGTTACTATATGGGTTATTTTGGGATCTAGAGTTATTGTTATCTATATATTGGACTTGTTCCTCCTTGATGCTAGGGTTGAAGGGTTGATATTCTGTGCATGCTCCTCCTCCATTCGAATTGCACCTCATCACTGGATGTACCTAAGTAGAACCACACAAACCTTCAATTTTTTTATTTAAGAGTTCTACTTAGTTAGATAGTATAGTAACCGCGTCAAGGTTGAAAACACTGGCTGCTTTCATCGGCTTTGTTCTCATAACTTGCCACTGATAGTTATTCAGTGACATCTCTTCAAGAAATTCGTAAGCTACTTCAGGTGTTTTATTATTGATAGTTCCTCCAGCGGCTGCATCAATCATCTGCCGATCCGAAGGATTCAGTCCATTATGAAACGTTTGAACCTGTAGCCAAAGCAGTAGCCATGGTGAGGGCATCTTCTCAAAAGGTCCTTGTATCTCTCCCATGCATCGTAGAGTGTTTCTAAATCCATCTACACAAAAGAAGAGATATCATTACGTATTTTGGTTGTTTTAGCCGATGGAAAATATTTTAATAAAAATTTTTTGGTCATTTGTTCCCAAATAGTGATTAACCCTTGTGGTAACGAGTTCAACCATTGTTTAGCCTTATTTCTTAACGAAAAAGGAAACAACCAAAGACGTATGGCATCATTAGAAACGCCATTGATTTTAAATGTATCGCTAAATTCTAGGAAATTTGCCAAGTGAGCCTTGGGATCCTCATCCTGCAAACCATCAAACTGAACAAACTATTGTATAATTTGAATTGTGTTAGGTTTCAATTCAAAATTGTTTGCAGCAATAGCAGGTCTAACTATACTTATCAGTTCCTGTTAAATTAGGTTTAGCATAATCATACATAGTGCGCGGAGCAGGATTTTGATTAACAACAATTACAGGAGGTAGCATATTTTCTTCGTTTTCAGCCATCTCCTTGGTTAGGGTTTGAATATCGTCCTCTTGCTCGTTCTCTGTGTATCTTAGGCTTCACCTTGTTTCTCTTTGGTTTCTGCGAGCTGTGCGATCGATCTCACTGTCAAAAAGTAATGGTCCTGATGGGTTTCTTCTAGTAATACACTATAAAAAACCTGCCAGAATAAAATAAATGAATAATTAGAAAAGAAATTAAATTGCAATAAAAGTAAAATGGCTAAAGTAATAAAAATCGAGTGTTCCTAATATCTTAGTTTCCCGAAAACGACGCCAAAAACTTGATGCGTGATATTCGTGATAGGTTTTAATTATTTATAATGAATTGTTCTTGAAACTAACTATTATCACAATGAAGGCAAGTGTACCTATCGAACAGTAGTATAGCTTTAGCAAGATCGGATTGTCGAACCCAAAGGAACTAAAAGTACTAGTAATGACTATCTTTCTATTATCTAGCCTAAGAATAATGGGGTTTGTTTCAACTAACTAATTAACTAAACTAAGGATTCACAGAAAATAAAATTGGGGAATTACTTTTGGAAAAACGATTGAATTAAGACAATACCTAAGGAAAAATCCACCTAGACTTCACTTGTTATTTGACTCTGAATTGGATGATTTATTCATTTGACTTGCTCCGTAGAAATCCCTAAGTTCTATTATTATCCCTCTCAAGACTAACAACATCTAACCTAGGTTGAATAATTGAAATCTCTTTCTAATTAACTCACTAGGGTTGCATTAACTCGATCTATGGATCCCCTTATTCGGTTTCACCCTAATCCGGCAAAATCTTGTCACCCTATCTCTAGGCGCGCAACCAACTCCGCTTAATTGTGACAAATGTACTCTTAGACAGGGTCTATTCCTCCTCTGAATAAGAGCTTAACTTGAATCAATATCCTAGAATATCAAAACAAGAATTAAGAACACATAGTTAAGAACAAGTCAAATATTTATCATACAATTCATATAATAACAACAAGATCTGTCTTAGGTTTCATTCCCCTTAGGTATTTAGGGGTTTTAGTTCATAACTAAAAAGGTAAACATCTCAGAAGAATAATGAATACAAAACATAAAGAAAAACCCAAAACTCCTAAAGGGAAATTGAGGGGAGATCTTCAGTCTTGATGATGAATCCGGCTTCTGAGATGGATCAATCGACTTTCCTTGAGTAGTTCCCTGCCTCCTTCCCTCTGTCTCCTTTTCCTCTTTCTCTAAAGTGTATTTATAGGCTTTAGAATGCCTAAGAACTTTCGAAATTGGCCTTTTCTAAATTGGACTAAACTTGGGCTCAGCAGGAACACGCTTGTGTGACACGCCAGTGTGCGATTACTTAAGGCCATGGTCAAGCCTGTTAAATAGACACGGCGTGTGGTCCACCCGTGTGAGTCGTGCTTTGATTTTGTCAAATTGACACAGTTGTGTGGTCTGCTCGTGTGAGGAGGTCCAGGCCGTGTTGATTTCGTACGTTGGCCTATTTTCTCCGTTTTTGGCCCGTTTCTTGTTCTTTTCACTCTCCTATGCTCACCTAAGTATAAAACATGAAATTAAGGCATTAGGAGCATCGAATTTACCAATTTTAAGGAAAAATCATCCATAAAATGTGCTAAGCATGGGATAAAAATATTTATGAATTACAGTTTATCATTGGGACATGTGGTTTCTGCTGAGGGGATTAGAGTCAATCCTCGAAAGATTAAGGCTGTCTTGGATTGGATGCAGCCTAAGATTGTATTTGAAATTTGTAGTTTTCTGGGACTAGCAGGGTATTATCGGCGATTTGTAGAGGGTTTCTCATTGATTGCTGCACTTTTGACTAAGCTGTTATGCAAGGGTGTGCCATTTAACTGGACTGATGCATAGCAAGAGAACTTTGAGAAGCTCAAAACTGTACTGACTGAGGCCCCTGTTTTGATACAGCTAGATTCAGGAAAAAGGTTTACTATCTACAGCGATGCATCACATGTAGGATGTGTGCTGATGCAAGAGGGTAAAGTGGTAGCGTATGCTTCGCGTCAGCTTAAGACTCATGAGGCAAATTATCCAATGCATGACCTAGAATTGGCCGCTGTAGTATTCGCACTGGAAATCTAGAGGCATTATCTGTATGTTTAAAAGTGTATCATCTACTCGGATCACAAGAGCCTCAAGTATTTCCTCACTTAGAAGGAGCTAAAAACCTTACGCAATGTAGATGGATTGAGCTACTTAAGGATTACGACTGTACGATTGAATACCATCCTGGTAAGGCCAATGTGGTGGTCGACGCACTAAGTCGTAAGGTTATGACTGATTTAAGGGCGATGTTTGCTTGCCTCAATTTATTTGATGATAGAAGTCTGTTAGCTGAGCTTCAGGTTAAGCCTACGTGGATTGAGTGGATTAAGGGTAAGCAGTTGAAAGATGAATCATTGGGTTTTCGATTCCGATAGGTTGAGAGTGGGCTTACTGAGGACTTTGGACTGCACAGCGAAGGGGCACTCTATTTTTTTGGGAGAATCTGTGTTCCGAAAGACACTGAATTGAGGCAGTCGATACTGAGAGAGGCACATAGTAGCCCCTATGCTATGTATCTTGGCAAAAATAAGATGTACCGAGACCTTCGTAAGTTATACTGGTGGCCAAGACTTAAATGAGAAGTTACCAATTTTGTGGGTAAATGTCTGACTTGCCAACAGGTTAAGGCTGAGCATCAATTACCTTCGGAGTTGTTGCAGCTAGTTAAGATTCCACTTTGGAAGTCGAAGCAAGTGACTATGGACTTCACTAGTTGGTTACCCCTCACACCCATTAGGAAAGATTTTGTATGGGTTACCGTAGATCGATTGACCAAGTCTGCCCATTTCATACCAATTCGAACTGACTACTCACTACAAAAGTTGGCTAAACTGTATGTGTCTGAGATAGTTAGACTGCATGGGGTACGGATTTTGATCATCTCTGATAGGGATCCTCGCTTCACGTCTCGGTTCTGAAAAAAGCTACATGAGGCTCTGAGTTCAAGGTTAGACTTCAATACTGCTTTCCATCCTCAGACAAATGGTCAATCTGAGAGGGTGATTTAGATACTGGAGGATATGTTGAGGAGCTGTGTGATTGACTTCCGAGGTAGTTGGGAGGTATTTCCTATTGGCAGAGTTCGCTTACAATAATAGTTACCAGTCTAATATACGGATGGCACCTTACGAGGCACTTTATGGTCGTAAGTGTCGCACTCCTTTATGCTGGACTGAGTTGGGTAAGCGACGGGTTTTGAGTCCTAAACTAGTTTCTGATACCGAGGATAAAGTTAAGTTGATTCGAAACTGATTGAAAGCGAAATCTGATAGACAGAAGTCTTATGCAGACTTGAAGCGACGCGAGATCGAGTATTCTGTGGGAGACTTTGTTTTTCTTAAGGTCTCGCCATGGAAGAAGGTACTGAGATTTGGTCGTAAGGGCAAGTTGAGCCCTAGATTTATTAGACCCTATCGCATACTGAAATGAGTGGGACCGGTTCCTACCAGTTAGAGCTACCTCCAGAGTTAGATCAGATTCATGATGTTTTTCATGTCTCGATGTTGAGACACTACCGCTTTGATCCAACACATATTGTTCCTGTGGAGGAGATCGAGGTTAGGCCAGATCTGACCTTTGAGGAGGAGCCGGTTCAGATATTGGATCACGACGTTAAGATTCTTCGGAGAAAATCTATTCCATTGGTTAAAGTTCTATGGCGTAATCATAGCACGGAGGAAGCTACGTGGGAGCCTGAGGATGCAATGCGTATGCAGTACCCTCATCTGTTTTGATTAAGTAAATTTCGAGGACGAATTTTCTTTTAGGGGGATAGAGTTATAACCTCTCAAGTTTTACATTTTGTTTTTGTGAATAATTGACACAGCTGTGTATTTGCTTCTGTGGTTAAGTGTTCTGGGTGTGTGTAAGAAGTTCCAAGTTTAAGGTCTAATTTTGGCAAATTTTGTTTTTTTTCCTGAGTTAAGCGTTAACTACTAGTCAGCAGGCTAATATTAAATTATTGGTAATTTCATATCAGAATGGGCCTGCTGGTCTTGTGGTTAGGAGGAGTGTTGTGTTGCTAGAGGTTCTGTGTTCGAATCCTTGCGTGAGCAAGGGAGTTTTATTTTTGGACTCAATTCTTAGAGAGTTTGGGTGGGAGTTGAATTTTGAGATGTGGTGTTAGTGGGAGAGAAATTACGGATGTGTCTCACATCTCCTTTTTTGTTCAAAATTTCATCTTTCCTCCTTTTTCCAAAAAGTTTTGACATGAATTCCCTCTCCATTCTAGCTACCAAAATTTTGCATTCTTTTTCTTTTTGTCCTTCTGCATTTTTCCTTCCAACTCGTCCCTCTTGCTTGTTCTGTGTTTGTTTACGTCTTGAATCGGTAAGTTTTGGAAAGATAGTTTGGTTTTCGTTCATTAATTTTGTCATTGATGAGCATCGTTAATGTCATTTTGGTGAAGAGTCAGAGGCTCGTAATCATGGTTTGGGGACTTAGGTTCGTGGAATTCTGGTTACTCGATCGAAGGTAAGGTTTTTAAAGGTTTTTAGGTTGGGCATTCAGTTGTAATTTTGGTTAAGTTTCATTAGTAACACTGATATTGGGTCTTGGAATATCGATTTATAGGTTCTAGAGTGCTCAGGGATCGTTTTAGCTTCAATTGAAACCAGGTGTGTACCCGAAAATGCAAAAAATAGGGTTTCAGCAAAAGCCAAAAACCATTCTGTCAATGCCACACAGCTGTGTGATAGGCCGTGTGGTAGGCCGTGTGCCATAACACGGGCGTGTGATTGACAAGGCCAGGCCGTGCGCACCAGACACGGCCGTGTAATGGCCAGCTAGGCTGTGTGCGACACACGGGCTCGACCGATTTGGGTCGTGTGGGCCACAAGGGCATGTGGGCCACACGGGTGTGTGGGCCTACACGGGTAAAGCACACGGTCGTGTAGGATTTTGGGCCAGGCCATGTGATCCATAGGCTAATGCCAATTTGGGCCATGTGGGCCACACGGGCGTGTGAGCCCACACAGGTAGACAATATAGGCGTGTGAGCCCATTTTCATTGATTTGTTGCCAAGGTTGCACGGGTCGCCTAAGACGACTATGAACCTACTGTAGGGTCGGTAAGCTTACCTAGACCCCTAATTGAATGAAATGACTGTATGACTGATTTATATGTATACATGTTATCAAGCATGTCATAACTGTATATTGCATTGCATTGGGTTGGGGGTTGATATTGTTCGGAGGAAGTGTAATGAAAGGCCTCGAACCTAATTTACAGTCTAGTGCCACACTCAGTGCTTTTTGGAGTGTAGGGATGGGTGGGTTGACTATATCCCACATAGAGTGTAGGGTTGGACGGAGATGGTGTGTAAAGGTTGGCTGGGTAGGATTTTGTGACTGCATATTTGTTACTGCTGCTGATACGTTGATGGGCTAAGGCCCAACTGTATGACTGATTCTGTACTGTGATGGGCTACGGCCAAACTAAAACCGATATTGTACTGAAAAGGGCTTAGGCCCAAACTGTGATCATTTGTATACTGTTTGTTGCTTATATGGGGATTACACATTGAGTTTACATAAACTCACCCTTTTAGTTTAATCTATACAGGTAATCTCAAGACTTGACGGATTGGTGCAGCAGAGGACTCGATAGTGGCCACACGACCACTTTAACACTGATTCGCACTTATTTATGATTTTCGATTTTATTTGGGTATTTTATTGTAAATATGGCCTCTATGAATTTTTATTTTGGTTTGGAATTTTTATTGGTTATGGGTTATAACGCTGGTATTAGGAAAACTCGGGATTTAAAAAAAAAACATTTTAGCAAAATACTTGCCAACACGCAAATCGTTTTAAAAGCATCCACATTGGATAAACGTTTTGAAAACTTTCGACGGATTAAATAATATGATTTTAGAATTAATAAGTAATAATGAAAAGTTCTAAACGGAAATTGTTTTAGGCAAAGTTACGGTTTTCAAACACACTACCATGTGACAACGCTTGATCCGGCCATAACATTGAAGCCAGGTTTAGGGTGTTACACTAGTGTTTGAATCACCTAGTCGAAGAAACACTTCACAGATTATTTATCAGTAATAATGCAAAAATGATAACCTAACAAATACTAGCGTCATTTCGCGACAGCTTGTGTAATGGTGAACATTTCCCGTTGATAAATAGAAGCAGATTGCATTCTATGGTTGAGCTTTTGGCTAAAATAGGCAATTGGAAGATGATCTTTGTATAAGATCGCACCAATACCTACTCCAGAAACATCTGTTTCGAGAATAAAAGGTTTGGTAAAATCTGGCAATTGAAAAATTAGAGTAGAAGCAAGTAGCTGTTGCAAATCGAAAAAAAGCATCTATCGTATGGGAAGTCCAATAGAAAATTATTTTCTTTAGTAAATCCGTAAGAGGTCCAACAATAGTAGCATAATGACAGGTGAAACTATGATAATAGTTGGTGAGATCCAAAAAGCTGTAAACCTTCTTAACTGTGGTCGATGTTGGCCATTGGGAGATGGTGTGAATTTTGGCAGAGTCAACAACAAGTCCATACACTTAAATAATGTGTCCTAAATAGCCAATGGACTCTTGGCCAAATAAATATTTGGAATGTTTATCCACAAGCTGATGGGGCCTTAAGTCATTGAAAGACCTACTAAATATTATTCAAAAGAGTGGCCTATGTTGAATTGTAGACCAATATATCGTCAAGAAAACCTAGAACAAAGACATGAAGGAAAGGTCGGAAAACATCGTTCATCAGTACCTAAAATGTCGGCGGTGCATTGGTTAAGCCAAATGGCATAACCAAAAAATTTGTAATGGATGTTATGAGTCTAGAAGCTATCTTGCATTTGTCACCAACCTTGATTCTAATCTGATGATAACCACCTAGAAATCCAACTTGGAAAAATATCGAGCACCGTGGAGCTCATCAAACAATTCATCGATCGATGGAATAAGATATCGGTCTTTAAAAATGACAGCATTAAGGGCACGATAATTGACACAAAAGCACCATGTACCATATTTTTTGTGCACCAACAATACGAGAGAAGAAAATGGGTTGGTACTGGGTGTGATTATACCATCGTGTAACATTTCACGAACTAACTTCTCCATTTCCCTTTTCTAAAAGTGAGGATATCGGTATGGTCAAACTTGGATGGGTCCTGTGTTCAAAAATAAGTGGATGGCATGATTGTTTAGACGAGCAGGTGGAAGATCCAAAGGTTTGGCAAATACATCAGAGAAGGTAGACAAGAGAGTCGTGAGATTAGTTGAACACAGAGGAAAAGGAGTGGTGTGAGGGGACAATGGTCTGAGCCAAATATACTCAGCGATAGGTTGTGTATAGGCCATTCATCGAAGACATTTATACTAAATTTAATGGATAATTAGAGACTTGTCACCTTGCGAGCAAATTGATTGATTGTTGTAGGTAAATTGGAATTGAGTGGTGGCATAATTGGTAACAACCAACCCGACAGTCACTAGCCATTCAATTCCAAGAACCATATCCCAATCCAGGAGAGGCAGTACATAAAAATCAACATTAATCTCCTAACCTTGAATTCCTAATATAATTTGGCGACAAATAACCGTACCATGTAATCGAGCACTGTTTCTAACTAAGACAGAAAACAGATGAGTTTCTTCAAGAGGAAAATGCAAAAAAAGTATCCATATGGGTCTAAACAAAATTGTGGGTACTACCCTCATCTAAAAGTACCTGTACTGGCTTATCATGAATGTGGCCAATAAAAGGAAGAGTTGTGGTGGAACAACCGCCAGTTAGTGCATTATAAGAAAGAGCAAAAGATGTAAGAACCTCTTGAAGTTGTTGATGAGTAATAATAGAGGCATTGGATGATTCTATTTGGATGGGGTCAACAATGGCAGATGGAGAGAAAAGAAGAAGTTGAAGTTTAGACTTGCACTTATGATGCCATGAATATTTCTTGTCACAGTGGTAGCAGAGGCCCTAGGCATGGTGATGAGCTGCCTCGGTTGGGGAAAGATGCCTAAAATTAACTTTTGTACCTCTTGAGAGACTAGCAACATTGGGCAGTGCTAGAGAAACAAAAGAGAAGTAGCAGAAGGTGAGGTCGGCTTATGAGTAGGCAAAATGGGCTTGGCATGGCACAAAGTAGGCCTGAGGAGCCTTTTTTCTAAAGTAAACTATTGGTCATGTAACTAGGCAAGTCAATAGCATCATCTAACTCCATAGGCTTGTGGATGAGAATAGTGATTTTGAGGTCCAAATGGAGCCTCGAAATGAAATAGTGTGCTAAAATAGTGGTGGTAAAAATATGGTTCAGTTTATAATAGCTTCAAAACTGGCGCAATATTTACTTACCATGGAGGTTTGCCGTAGTTTGGCAAGCTGGCCCTCTAGAGATTCCAAATCATGAGAATGAAAGTGCTTAATCATGGCATCTATAAAATGTGCCCACCCAGCTAATTGTCGATTATAGTATATCCAATCGTACTAGTTGTCGCGTCATCCAGGTAAAAAGAAGCTATTGCCAGATGATCGTTCTCATTGATCTTGTAAAATGAGAAATAACAAGTGGCTTGTAAGACCCATCAATTGGGATTATCTTTTAAAAAATCGAGCAAAATTGATTTGGGTTTGTTTATGAGTTCCCAAAGAAGTTGGCCCTACTAGAGATTGAGAACAATTTCCCAGTAGAGATGTGAATGCCAAGGAGGCGATGGGAAGACGATTCAAGATTTCTTGAAGCATCTATTGGTGAGATGCGAAAGAATTGGTCAATGATTCAAGTTCTTTGCAGATCTTGGACTGATATTCTTGAACAGATTTGACTGACTTGTTGAGAAGCTTCAAACGAGTACCATTTGCCATCTAAGCAAATGGTCAATAAAAGCATCAAAAGGAATGTATTGGTATTTCCAAATTGTAGAAAATTACAAAAGAAGGGGATGAGGTGAAAGAATTTAGAATTTTCCAAAGAAACAACATGCATTTCATCATTTTGCTTATTCTCTTTATACCCCAGACCATTATGTCCCTGCTGGCATCGGTCCCATGGTAAAATCAACAAACATTTTAAGTGCCCTACGATCACGATTGGATCACGGTTTCACTGATGGCCTATCTCATTGGTCCTATCGTGTGATGATCCTTTTATTGTGTGGCCCATTCACAACATTATGAATATAATTTTTAATAGTGATACTAAAAAAAATAGTATTGATTTTACTAACTTTCACTACAAAAAAACTTTAAGGGATTACATCTATTTATATTGGTAGGATATTGATGGTGTAACACCCATGTCCCATTTCCGTCACCGGAATAGGGTTACAGAGAGTTATCATACATATCAAAATATTCACATAATATAGATAATTTGTTCATCAATTAAATTTCCTACTAATAAATATGACATATTTCAAATTAAAACATACTTAAACAGGCGTTAAATCGGGCCTTCGATACCTTCAAATATGCTTACGAAAAAATAAGGACCAAATCGATACAAATTAGAATATTAAGGACAAAACTAGAAAATTTTACCTACAGGGGTCACACAACCATGTGGCTCTCCCACATGCCCATGTGGCCATTCCACACGCCCATGTACCCAACTGTGTGCCAGACCATGTAACTCACTGACTTGGGCCACATGCCCGTGTGAGACACACGGCCGTGTGACAACCCATGTCCAAGTCATGTGTAACCTTAATTGACCTAAAATCTTGCCCTTTTTAGTGCCTAATTATTTATATTCCTAGACTTACCAAAACACATGTATAGAAACCTTCAATATGCAATCAAACATGCTTAAAACATACTAAAGCAAATAGCCTATGTGCCAAACCAATGTGCCATCAATGACACCACAACTCAAACACCTAAACAATTCATTTATTAATTTAAACATACAAGCCACAAAGCACATTCATAGTCTTGTTTTCCCAACTAAAATACCTTACACATTCATGAACAAACCACACCAACTTCCTCATTCACACTCTTACATATGCCACAACACAATACAATTCATGCCACTCAAAATGTACTTAACTTAAAACCCAAATCTATGAAAATCAAGGTACACAACCATTATACATAAACAATCACAATTTATACTCAATAGCCTTATTACATGCCATATAACTAAAATATCCAAAATCTACCAAAATAATCCCTGAGATAGTGTGTTTCTTTGAGCTTGATTCAATCTCTCAACCTCAAAACAAAATCTACAAAACAAAGAACAAATAGAGGTAAGCTTACTTGAAGCTTAGTAAGTTCGTAAAATGACGATAGAGCTTACCACAATTTAACTTAACAACATAATTGAATAGCAAATAAGGCAATTCCTTGTCATTCATCATCAACCACAAGTAAGAGCTAGACATTTCATTAAATCAATTTTCTCATATATCATTAGATCGTCATTTTAAAAATATAGAGTATCACTCATTCAAGCTAGCTACAGAACATTGATCGTTTCGAAATGCTGCTCACATAATCTAGCAGCAATTTGCAACGTATGCAGGACCTCAGCCATCGCTACGGTTCATTCATCAGAACAGAGCATTTAGTCGTTTCACTAGTTCTCGATGCTAATCACACAAGTTGTCGAAAATGTGTAACTTATGCAGGATTCTTAGCCATCGGAATGGTCCATATCATCATAACAAAATATTTAATCATTTCATCACTTCACGTCTCAGCCCAAGGCCGAATCACCTTAATCGTTTGTATTACCAACTCCTAATTGATTAAGTATGCTTAGAAATTCCATATCTTAAATATAGAAAATGTATGAAAAGAGACACTAATTATAAAAATTAGAAATACGTTCATGATCTAAAACAATAGTTTCATTCAATTAACTAAATCAGCAGCCAAATTTAATCATTCTACACAATTTAGTTCTTAACATTTACAAAATTGCCCTCAACTTTTCACATTTATTCAATTTAATCCCTAATCCCCAAACATGCAAATTACAATTTTATCTTAAACCTATTTTAGCCAAAACCTTCCATGGTTTTCCAACAGCCCCTATTTACAAAAATTTCATATCAAGTATAAGAAATTTCATTGTTTTAGCAATTTAGTTCTTAAATATTAAAATCATTGAAACTACTTTACAAAACAGTCCAAATCCAACATCTAAGCTTAAAAATCTTTCACAAGATTCAATAAAACAACTCAACTCATCAATGGCATAATCCACAACATTTGATAGTTTTACAAATTAATCCTCGAGTTAGCTAGATTAAGCTAATACGAGGTCAAAAACATAAAAATTACTAAAAATGGGCTAAGATTTACTTGCAAATCAAAGCTTCAGGTTGGAAGCTAAGAAACCCTAATATTTTACCTTTTGAGCCGTGGAAAAGATAAAGGTTTTAAGCCAAAGTATCATCCTTTTCTTTATTTTTTTATAAACCTACGTTTTATTGTAAATAAATCAACTTTCTTAATTAATTCTAAATTAACCATCATTAAGCTTAATTAACTTATCCACATGTGCATAACCTCATGTAAACCCACTATCTTAATTCCCCTAGGTTAAATTACCCATTTAGTCCTCATTCATAACAAGCTTAACTTTTATAGCCTTTACAATTCAGTCCTTTTTACTTAATCAACTTTCTAAATAATATAATCTCATAAAAAAATTTTAATACTACACTAATGACCTCATAAATATTAAAATAATAAATATTTACAAATCGACACATCAGATTTATGGTCCTGAAACCACTATTTTCGACACCATTGAAAAATTGGTTGTTACAAATGGTATTTATGACCTCGTATCAATTAACTGCCTAGACAACTACGTGACTCTAATCTAAATTTAAGAACTATGGCTGCATTTATGAAGCCAGAAACTAATTTGGCACACTATGCGATGCAAAAACTTGCAGAGGATACAACATTTGATAATGAAAAGGTTTGGGCTAAAACTGTGAAACTTTAATATAAACTTAAAACTGTAAATTAGGATTTATCATGTGTGGAGTGTGCCTCACATTTATCAGACGTTTTGTAGGAACTTAAACTATCGACATCGCGACAACGTAATGAAACCCTAAACAAATGTGGTGGCAACGTTGTGACGAGCATGCATGGGACGTCACGATGATTTCCCCATGTTATACAGTCGCGTTTTAAACTCCAAGCATGACTGTTTCTCCCGATTGAACTTTGATTAATCCAAGGATATTTTAGTATTTTTAGAACTCTAATTTAAGCCTATTTAAAGGGGTCATTGTATCTCTATTTTGACATGCTAATAAGAAAAAACTTTACTTCAGAGAAACAAGATAAAATTGCACATGAGTTTTGGTGAGAGTTTCATGGTAACTATGGAGGGAATTTTGTTCCCGAGTTATGACTTTGTTTTCAGGGTTTGGGTTTTTACGTTTAGTACATTTAGGTTTATTTTCTCTATATTGTACTCCCATTTATTTACTCATTTAGTGAAAAGTCGATACCTCTTTTGCCCATGGTTTTTCCCTCTTTGAGGGTTTTCCATGTAAAATATTTATGTTCGTTCCTCTCCATTTTTACTTGTTCATTTTTTATACAGGTCTATCCCCAACAAATTGATAGCAAAGCTACGGTTCAGTGGTACAACAATGATTTTGGATGCCAAAAAGTTTGAGAATCACAAATTTCAGTTTTTGGGATTTTCAGACAAGGGTGATGATTGGCTGCTCTCCATATAATTTGGTTGAAGGTGGAGTGGTGTCAGATGTCAGGTGTAACATGCCAAACCCGACCTGATAGTTGGATGCAAATATGATATGTCACAACTTAAATCAGGCAATTTTAAACAAATCATGAAGTGGAAGCTTTATAATTTTTTTTACAAAATTATAAGTATAAAACATATGATAGTTATTATTTTGCAAAGGTTTAAATGTACATCATTGACAAGTCAAAATAATCTTCAAACCATTTGGCGTATAAGTTCGAATAAACAAACTTCATTGAATGAGATATAATAATTCAAATCCTAACATTGAAATTTGATAAGGTTCTCATAAAAACAATGTCTTGTGAAAATAGTAGTTCATTACCCAGATCATTTTCAAAAGTACAATTACACGCTAATAAGTTTTAACTTTTTTTGAATTTTTTAAATTTTAAAAAATAATTTATTGTTGATTAGGCATTCTTGTGACAATTTATGTATATGCCATTTCAATAAAGTTAACATAACTTAATTTTTCCATCTATTTTAAAGTAACTTGACAAATATTATAAATTTAAAATTTTAAAAATAATGAAAAATTAAATAAATGAATAAAAGAGTTTCCTCATTTATATATATTACTAATTGCTATAACGAGTTTGATGTAATTAGATTTTGTTTAATATTTTATTTGGCTCGGGGGATAAATCTTTAGGTGTATGTACTCAACAAGTAGTGAACAAGAAAGTAGGATAGTTGGATTGAGACAGAAACATGATAAAAAGGCGAAAGAGCATTATATATATGATGATGCTGACAATGACAATTTTTTGTGCATTGCCTTTTTTCTCTAATTTATCATTGCAATTAATGCAACATAAATTTGTCGAAGAAAAATATTTGTCGTTGCCATGCCTAAATCGTATCTTATAATTCTTTTTAATATGAATATAAATATAAAGTATTTGATAAAATTTGAGTGTAGAATAGAATAAAATTAAGGTTGGGTTTAGATAGGTGAATGGACGTGGTGCAGTGTGGTGCGGTATGTTTAGTTTATTTTTATCTCATGTTACAGTATCTAATCTCATCGTCATTGTTGGTTTTATACTAATTATCACCTCCCATCTAAATTTAAAATGCACCTCCCATCTAAATTTACTTTGAAGTAAAATTTGAGAATTTTGGGGAATGTATAAATTATAATTGGCAACCTTAAATTACATGAGATTGTAAAAATTGGGGGGGGGGGAGTAGTTGACGATTAAGACAAGTCAGCACTTACAGGTAAATGCCAATGGAGTCACATCCCTGTACCCTCCTCCAATGCCATCAGCTATAGTTTTCCAATGCATAATTATTTATTGAATCATTTTTTAAATACTTTCAAATTTCCTCTTCCTACTTGGAGACTTTTGTTTTATGCCGGTAACCGACCATTTCCACACTTATTTTTCTAATTGCACCAAATATTTTTAAATTTCATTTAAATTCATCTCTAAATATTACATGTTTTAATTTATTTTTCAAATTATCAAAATTGTATTGTCATGAAATTATTGAATGATGTGTAAGTGTACATAGTCGTCAACAAGTAATAAAGTAGTGCGTAAGAGTATGTCTCCATAGGAACTATGTAGACAAATATTGTGAAATTATCAATTAACAAGTTGGTAATTAAAAATAATTAAGAATGACTTGAGTTGACTAATTAACCTAAGTGAAAATTACAAAGTATGCAAAAAAAATGAAAATGTAAACACAAAATAATACGCAATAATTCACAATATTTAATTACTATGACATGAAGGTGTTAGATAAATTGTCTTCTTTAATTTAAAATTATTGAAACAATGTCAATGATATTACTGAAGAAAACCATGGCAATTTGGCTATTTACTAACTCATAACATATAAGTTATGAAGTCATATTTATTTAATTATTAAGTTTCTCTCAGATAATTCTACGTTCAATCAGCTTTACAATTTCATAAATAGACATCATCTAAAGGTTATGCAAGGTAACAATATGGTTTAATATTATTACTAATTCAATCATTAAGTGATCAAACATGCACCATTCAAATATTGTGTCAATTAATTATTATCTTTTTCGAATTAAATAATTAATTCAATTGCTTCCCTACATTCATAACGCATATGTAGCATGTTCATGTTTTTATTTGAATGAATAAGCAACCAAATCATATAACAACAATAAAAGAGTAATAACAATCTTGTTAGAAAATAATTATTAAGTGATGAATGATAATTATATCACCTGGTTTAATATTGCATTTTTCCATACAGTTGTATTTTTTGAAAAAATTCTTCTAAATTCATTTCTTCTGGTAATAGAGAAAGGCAAGATTATGTTCGATTGATCACTTTTGTTTTGTTACTACTGTGATCGTTTGTTGTTCTATACTGGGAGACAAACATCCAATGTTACTCAAAGCATCGAAGAGAGGATGAATCTGTCTTAAGGAAACTGTTTATACATGCCTCGACAAAGTTCTTCTTTTAATTTCTAACTTTGTCCGATTACAGGTATTCTGTTATGTTACTACTAGTGCATTGTATTGCATTATCATTGTTATTGACATATTAATACTACATATGATATCAAATTTTCTTACATTCTTAAGAAAAAATAATTGTTGTAGTTTTAATATAAGGCATACAGATTATCATCATAACTTATTTAAGATTGGTTTATACTTCTGTTTCAGATTTTAATTTATTTAAAGGTTCTATTTCTTTATTCTGATTATAGAAATGACTTATACGTCAAACAACTCATCCAATTCAAAGGCTGAAGCGATTGTCGCTGCTCAAGCTTAGGTTGCAAGCCAAACGTTACCTGTAACTATGAGTTACAATAAAAAGCCTACGAAATTCACTGGAGAGAATTTTATAACATGGCAACAGAAATGTTGTTCTATTTGACCATGTTGAATATGGAAACATTTCTGAAGGATGATCCTTCAATTTTTAGAGAATATGAGAAAGATGCTATTACTGCCTTCAACATTGTCGAAGCATGGAAAAACTCTAATTTCCTATGTCATAACTACGTTTTGAAAAGTTTATCTGATGAATTTTATGAAGTATACAGCATCAACAAAATGGCTATGGAATTATGAGAAGCGCTGGACCATCAATACAAAACTGAAGATGCTAGTGCTAAGAAATTCTTAGTTGCCAAGTTCTTAAACTTTGTAATGGTTGATTATAAAGGTATTGTAAATCAGGTGCAGGAATTCCAACAGATCATTCATGGCATTCTTGCAAAAGGGATGGAGATAAGTGAATCCTTTCGGGTGGCAGCCATTACTGAAAACTTCCCCCTAGTTGGAATGACTTTAAGAACTATCTTAAACATAAGAGAAAGGAAATGACGGTGGAATATCTAATTTCCAGACTTTGAATTGAAGAAGACAATTGAGCTGCATCTAAAAGGCTAAACAAAGCAACCAATCCTAACTTTGCCAAGGAAAACGTAGTGGAAGTCAAGAAAGACTCTAAGAAAAGAAAACATTCTCAAACTGGGTTTAAACTATGATCAAATGCAATGTTTCCACGAAGCCAAAATTCCAAGGAAAATGATTTAATTCCAATAAGATGGGACACAATTCATCTGATTGTAGGCTTATAAAGAGGGTCAAAACAAATGAGGACAACGCTGTTGAAAATATTTCTAATGAAGTATCTGATCTTGACCTCTACGTTGTGATTTCTAAAGTCAACTTGGTTGATTCAAAGCTAAGAGAATGGTGGCTTGATACTGGTGCCACACGTCATATTTTCTGTAATAAAAACTCCTTTGTTGAGTTGGTTCCTTATGAGAAAGGAGAGAAACTCTATATGGGCAACGCTGCAACTTACAAGATTAAGAGAGAAGGCACTGTAATTTTGAAATTGACTTCTGGCAAAGAGTTGAAACTTCAAAATGTGTTGTATGTGCCTGACATATGCAAGAATCTTGTCTCTAGGACCCCTTAAGTATGCAAGGGTTTAAGATAGTATTTGAATCCCAGAAGTTCATTTTTTCAAAAGGGGGAACATTTGTAGGAAGGGGATATGTATTAAATGATATGTGGAAACTCAATGCTATCTTTGTAAAAGCTAATACTATGAATAAGAATAATGCTTCTTCTGCTGTTTATATGCTTGAGTCATTTGATTTATGGCATGGTCAGCTTAGACATGTTAATTCTAATACTTTACGTAGATTAATTAACTAAGAGCACATTCTTTTATTTCACATAAATTATAATCATAAATGTGAAACTTGTGTTGAGGTAAAACTAACAAGGTCTTCATTTCAATCTGTTGAAAGAAATACTGAATACTTTATCTAATACATATTGATATTTGTGACTTAAAGTTTATTCAAACTAGAGGAGGGAAGAAATATTTTTTTACCTTCACTGATGATAGAAAAAAATATTGCTATGTATATTTGCTTAAAAGAAAAGATGAAGCTATAGAGAAATTTGTTCTCTACAAGCAGGAAGTTGAAACACAACTTAATAAAAGAATTAAGAGGGTGAGAAGTGACTGTGGTGGTGAATATGTTGAACCATTTGGAAAATTTTGTACACAACATGGTATTAATCATGAAGTGGCACCACCATACTCTCCTCAATCCAATGGAGTAGCAGAGCGTAAAAATCGAACCCTAAAGGAAATGATGAACGCAATGCTAGGAAGTTTTGGATTGTCATAAAATATGTGGGGGAAGTTGTTTTATCAGCAAATTACCTTTTAAATAAGGTGCCCCGTAAAAAAAAGAACAAAACATCATATGAGTTATGGAAGGGCAGGAAACCTTCCTACAACTACTTGAAAGTGTGGGAGGTGTCTTGCAAAGGTAATGGTTCCTTTGCCGAAGCAAATAAAAATAGTTCCTAAAATGGTAGATTGTATTTTCATTGGTTATGCACACCACAGCAATGCATATTAGTTTCTTGTACATAAATCAAAGAATCCTGAAATTCAAAATAAAGATATTGGAATCTAAATTTTCCTCATTCTTTGAAAATATATTCCCTTGTAAGACTAGGGAAGATGGGTCAAGTTCAACAAAATGAACTTCATAAACTATTAATAGTCAAGACTTTCAACAAAAAGTTGAAGTCAAGGAAGAACCAAGAAGAAGTAAAAGGGAAAAGGTGGAAAAGTCCTTTTGATCAGATTTTCTAACCTATATGCTAGAAACTAAACCTCAAACTTATAGTGAAGCTATATGCTCATCTGAAAGCATTTTTTGGAAAGATGCTATCAAGAGTGGAATATTGATTCCAACATGAAAAATCATATATGGGAATTAATGGATCTACCTCAGGGAATTAAAACACTAAATTCTTAATGTATTTTCAAATGAAAAATGAAAGCAGATCAAACAATTGATAAGTACAAGGCCAGATTGGTTATAAAAGGTTATAGACAAAAGGAAAGCATTGATTACTTTGATACATTTTCTCCTATATCAAGAACATCTATAAGTATGATACTTACTATTGCCGCTTTGCGAAATCTAGAAGTTCATTAAATGGATGTTAAGACAGCTTTTCTAAATAGAGATCTTGATGAGGAGATTTACATGGAACAACTTGAGGATCATGTAGCTCTAGGGCAAGAAAGAAAAGTTTGTAGATTTGTAAAATCTTTGTATGGGCTTAAGCAAGCACCAAAGAAATGGCATGGAAAGTTTGACAATGTCATGATATCGAATGGATTTAAAATTAATAAGTGTGACAAATGCGTGTATGACAAAACCACTATTAATGGATATGTAATTATATGTTTATATGTTGATGACATACTCATTATTGGAAGTAACAATGAAATGATAAAACGTACCAAAAACTTGTTAAATTCAAGATTTGTTATGAAAGATATGGGACTTGCTGACGTGATATTGGGCATCCAAATCAAAATGTCATCTGAAGGTCTCGTATTGACTCAATCACACTACATGATAAGATTCTTGAGAAATTTGGCAAGGATGATTTTGGTGTAGCCAGAACTCTGATAGATATAAATCAACATCTGTCGAAAAACAAAGGTGAAAGTATTGACCAAGTGGAATATGCAAGAGTCATAGGCAGTCTAATGTACCTTATGAGTTGCACTAGACTTGATATTGTTTTTCCTATAAGCAGTTTAAGCAGATTCACAAGCAATCTAGGGGAGAACCACTGGAAAGCAATTGTGATGGTACTGAGATATCTCAAATATACTTGGAACTATGGATTGCATTATTTCAGAGATCCTACTATGTTAGAAGGATTCTTCGATGCCAGTTGGATATCTAATATTCAAGATACCAAAGATACAAGTGGTTATATTTTCACATTGGGAGGAGGAGTTGTGTTTGTAACTCTAAAAAAATCTGGAGAAGAGGTAGAATGGCTCCAAAACATTTTAGAGGATATTCCTGAATGCCCAAAGCCTATGCCCACAATATGCATATATTGTGATAACCAAGCAACAATTGGTAGAGCACAGAACGTAATGTATAATGGTAAGTCGAGACACATGCGTCGTCGGCACAATCCCATAAGATAATTGATCTCAACTAGAGTTATCACATGCGTCGTCGGCACAATCCCATAAGATAATTGATCTCAACTAGAGTTATCTCTATTGATTTTTTAAGATCAAAAGATAACACTGTGGATGTAACACCCCCTACCTGTGTCCGACACGGGGACAGGATATGAGGCATTATCGGACTTAAACGTAAGCAATCATGCAAACTGAGCCATAAAATTTCATTTATAATTCGAAACATTCGATCACATGCACATAGTCCCTTATTTGGGTTTACGAAACCCAAAACATAATTTAGAAAAGGTTCGGGACTAAACTGAGAACTTTGGAAAGTTCTGGGAGAACTTAGAAATTTTTCTCATGAAACAGGGTCACACGCCCGTGTGCCATAAACACGCCCGTGTCCTTAGGCCGTGTAACTCTCTGTTTATGACATCATCAAACAAATTAAAACACACGGTCAGGCCACACGCCCATGTCAACAGGCCGTGTCCCTCACATGGTTGAGAAACACGGCCATGTCTCAGCCCGTGTGGCCAACACTTAGGCTATTTTCCAAGCCTTCATGTTACCCATAATCCCTTACAACTTTATACACGTCATAATCAAAAATCATAACAGCATTTTAATGATTAAAACACTCTTTATTGTGACACAACATGACATTTTCAAGGCATCATACACGTTTTACATATTCTCACATTATACCGATTCTAGCCATACTATATCTCATTCATTTGACCAAGCGAAATACTTTACCACTTATTCTCTTATACCATGATTATCAACTCAAGCATTCATATTCAAGGCATTATTATCTCACTTGCCATATTATATCATAAACATGGTCATGACCACTTCAGATGGTCATGAAGCATTGATCACACATGCATGTCGCAACACCAATCATGCATGGCCAACCATCATGTTCACATTATTTCATCATAAACATTATAACATAGCATGGATAGATAAATTTATAAACCATACTCAATATGCGCCACACCATATGGCCATATACAAATAAATCAAAATAAGCCAATACATTTTGCCAAATCATAAAACACATATCATAAAAACTACTCCCTATACATGCCACTCACTTGAAACTTCTTAACCTATGTATCAATATCCCAAGGTGATAGCTTGGTAGTGTGATATTGTCTCCGATGTTCCCCAACACCGAGCTGACCTGACAACACTAAAAGAAATGGAAACGAGGTTGTAAGCTTTACGCTTAGTAAGCTCGCATGAAAATAATAAGCAAGGAATTAATATGCTATTTCAATTTCTCTCTATTTATTCAAAATCCAGTCAAGCTATTTTCTTGAGTCACAGTCACTAAATCATTTATATCTAGAGCTACGAAACTCCAAATTAAGATCCGTTAATATTTTCCAGAAACTAGACTGACATATATATTTATCATTTTTCCAGAAACTAGACTCACATATATCTTTATCATAATTTTCATAATTTTTGGGTTAGCCAATAAGTACAGTTTATTCATTAAAGTCACCCCTATTTCGCTATCAAACAGTTCTGAACTCTCTTCACTAAGAATTAATTATCTCATAGTACGAAACTCGGATAATGTTCCCGTCAATTAATCTTGAAAATATACTCAATAAGGATTTTAAGCATATAAATTATAACCCATAAATATTTTCTACAATTTTTAATTATTTTTCCAAGGTTAAGACAGGGGAGCCCAAGATCACTCTAACCTTGTTTCACAAAAAATTAAATATCTCAACATATGAGATTCCTTTGCTTACACCATTTCCTTTATCTTAAACTAGACTTGGTAAGCTTTAATTTCATGTTTTATTCAGCCTCTAACTCAATTTCCACTATTTTTTTTGGATTTTCAAAGTCAGACCACTGCTATTGTCCTAATCTGTCTTAGTGCAACATAATGATAACCATCATAAATTTTTCATAGAAATTATTCTCATAAATATCACTCATTCATTTGCACTCTTATCACAAGTCCATTTCATTTCACATGTCAAACACATACTCATAGGTTTCGAGTATGTACCTGTGCCATCTTTTAGCACAACCACTCATCCAAACAGGACAATCGTATGCATCATACTAGTATCAACTAAGCATAGGTCAGTTTATCATTTCAAGTATTTCCATTCCATTTCTCATATTAATCCCGTTGAATTCCTAGGAATCTCGATGGATATCCTATTTATCGTCAAATTATGCAAGTGATCATTATCAAGTATGCACTCCCGCGAACCTCGCTCTTACGGTGGGATTACCAGTCCAGGCTAAATCCCTTGTGACGAAAAATTACTTTCATGAGCTCGGATCTAAATTACCAGTCCCGGCTAAATTCAGACCCTAATCGGATTACCTGTTTGGGCTAAATCCATGATGCACACATATTCTTCGGGAGGCTTGATAACTATAGGAACACCTGTTTGGGCTAGATCCTTTTTACCATCAATTCATTTCTAGAAATCCATCGATTATCATTTTTATTCAACCAGGATTTTCTCTTTTCATCAAGTATATCAATATGCATAGATGATCATGCAATGTAGATTCAAATCAACACATTTTCATGTTTATTTGAGCATAAATCCATACAATCAAAATAACATGTCACCTTGTTTCTATACAAACTTACTCATTTTATTTAAAATATCATATTCCACCAAATTTATATTAACATCAAATTCAATACAATCATAGCAAGATATATTTCATGTATAACAATAATAACATGAATAATAGGCTTATTAAATCACACAAACTTACCTCGAATACGAAAACGACAAAGTATTTTCCCAATTTAAGCACGAATCTCAATTTCCTTGATCTATCATTTCAAATATAGCCTATTTAGGACTCACATTCTTAAAATTGACCCAAAAAAAATCATATTTTGACAAATTTATAATTTTTTCCCTAAACTTTTACATATTTTCAATTTAGTCCCTAGGCTCGTAAAATGAAATATGTTCAATTTCTTGATTACCCAAGCCTAGCCGAACCATAGTCAAGCTTATGGCAGCCCACATTTCTCATTAAAATAGATTTTTAGTTACCTATTTTACACCTTTTTCAGTTTAGTCCTTTTTAGGCTTTTTCATGAAAAATCACTTAGTAAAAGGTGTTAAATACACTTCAATCTTTCATATTCTACCATTAGAAATCAAAATACTAGCATGTCATGTATGGGTAAATTTCTAAACATAAACCCTAATTCAAAATAATGGTAGAATAAGTAGAGCATGTTACCGGGATTTCAATAATGCATAAAACGTTAAAAACGGGGCTTGGGATCACTTTCTATTGAGCTTGAAAGCTTGGAAACCCTAGCCATGGCTTCCTTCTTGATTCACACGGCCATGGGAGAAAGATGGACACATTTGGCTTTTAATTTTTGTCTTTTAATTCATTTTACCCCTAAATGGCCAAAATGCCCTTGTTACTATTCTTTCAAATTTTACCCTTCCAAGCCTATTTTTTGTCCAAATTTTTAAAACTTGGTCAATTTACTCTTTAAGGACCTCTAATTAATATTCTAATTCAGTTTTATGCAAATTGCTTCTAGAACACAAGTTTTGCAAATTATTCAATTTTGTCCTTAAAGTCTAATTAAGCACTTTTCACATAAAATTTTCTCATGAAATTTTCGCACAAGCATAGAAACATATCATGGACCTTATAATAATTATAAAATAATTATTACCAACTCAAATTTTTGGCCTCGAAACCACTGTTCCGACTAGGCTCTAATTCGGGATGTTATAGTGGATTCGCTAACCAAAGGTTTAAACAAAGATCAAGTTGATAAAACATCAAAAGGAATGGGACTAAAGCCTATGAATATAAGGAAAACCCAACCTAGTTGACTAGAGATCCCAATATCTAAGTTCAATGGGACAACCTACTTGCATAGACCTTGTGAGGTCACTTTGGGGGTTCTTATCCCGACTCCATTCCTATGGTGACAACAATAATTAAAATATGGAAAATATTAAGCAATGCTTTTAATGACCATTTCTGTTTCGGTGAAACAGACAGCATAAGTCACCTATGTGAGAGTGGAGTGGGGCTGCTTCAAGGAGACTATTGGGGCATAATTTTCTAAGCTCTTGTAGAACCAGGAAGATGTTCACAACAATTTAAACATACCCATGAGAACCAAAAATCTTGCCAGTGAGGTATTTGCATGTGAAATATCATCGTTTACACAAATGACAGAATAGTTCAAGGACATCACGTCTATTGGTCAGCTAGTAAAGTGAATATACTTTCATAAGGGAAGGTTCAAGGGTTGATGCCTACCTATCCTATGTAAACATTGAATGTAGAATCTATTACCTCTTTGTGTCTTTGAGTCTAGTTGATCCATCAATTTCATTCATGTGGGGATTGTTGGAAAATAATTATTGACTGATGAATTATAATTATTGAGTGATGAATGATAATTGTATCTCTTGGTTTACTATTGCATTTTTCCTTACAATTGTATCTTTTAAAAAATGTATCCCTTGGTTTAATATTGAATGTTTTTCATTCATTGTCTCTATTCACTCATGTCTATTAATTTTTCAACAAATCTCTTCATTCATTTCCTCTCCTCTATATAAAACCAAGTTAGGATATTTCAAAAAGATATCATCAAAACTATCAATATTAAAAATTCCTTCTAAGTTCATTTCTCCTGGTAATAGAGAAAGGCAAGATTGTTTTCGATTGATCACTATTGTTGTGCTACTACTGTGATCGTTTGCTGTTGTATCCTGAGAGACAGACATCCAGCATTACTCGAAGTATCGAGGAGAGGACGAATCTGTCTTAAGGAAACTATTTATACAAGCCTCGACAAAATTCTTCTTCTAATTTTTAACTTTGTCTGATTATAGGTATTCTTGTGTTACTGCTACTGCATTGTATTGCATTGTCATTGTTATTGACCTATTAATACTACATATGATATCAAATTTTCTTTAAAATGTAAGCTAAGATAATGCAATCAATCTAACATCAATAGATTTAAGTCGTTTTAATTAAGTTGAAAGTCGAAAAATGACTAGCAATCATGTTTATCGACTTTGAACAAAAATAAAATGATTAAACGAAAAGAAACTACAAGTCAAATCTGGTGTTTTTCCGTGGCGCGGCTTGTCTTGTTTTTCCTTATTTCTCCTTTGCTCCTATGCACAATTACTCCTTGAAGTGTTGAATTTGGTGGCTCAAAAAGACTTCTAAATTGCTCCTCTCAAATTTGTGTGTTGCTCTCTCAAATAGGAAGTGAATGAATGGAAAATGGTAGAAGAGATGATGAGTGGATGAATGAAATAGCTATCCCCTATTTATACTTTTTGAAGCCATCTGTTTTTAGCAAATGACCCCTAACCCGTCTCCGTTACTGGATTAAGGTTACAGAATATTATAATATAAATTGAAATAATTAACATTACATAGAATAATTAATAAATTTAAAATATTAGCATCTATTTCCAATATTCATTCATAGCATAAATCCCTTTACAAGCCTTAAACTGAGTCTACAAGGCCTTAAAATAATTTGGGAATAATCAGGGACTAATTCGAAATGAAAGAGAAAATTTTAGAAAAATCTAAAAATTTTAGAAACAGGGGTCACATGGCCCTGTGGCCAAGCTGTGTGACTCAAAACACGATCGTGTGGTCAACCGTGTAACATTTGAACTATGGGACACATGGTTCTGTCCTAGCTAGTGTAGGTATTCGAAATAGCATCACATGACAAATGTGCTAGACCGTGTGTATATTCGAAGTAGGGTCACACTGCTGTGTAACTCTCTGTAACCATGTGGACCAACCTACACTTAAAATTTAAAATGACACACAACTGTATGGTGTGATTGTGTGTGGCACACAGCCATGTGACAGCCCATGTCCCAGGTCGTATGCTACCAAAATAACCTTTAATGCAAGCTAATTCAACAACCCTTTTCTTACACACCAAGACAAACCATTTCCAAACACATTCACAGATTAAAACTCAATCAAGCACACCTAAAACATGCCAAAACCAATCAACTTAGGTGCCTAACCAATGTGCCCTCATTGACACCACAATTGATTTGCCAAATTAAACCATATCAAACACCTATCACACATCAAGCTAACTTGCTTTTAAATTCACATTGAACAAAGATAATCACATACATAATTTACCATTCATTCATACCATCCATGACTACTTCTAACAATCACACAATTTCATCTGAAAGCAACATCTAATATATGTACTTAACACTACTCAAATAATCCATTTCTTCACATCCTTTAATCAACATTTATATTTATCATCATAAAGAATCCACCAAAGACTAAAAGCATTTACTACAATGCCATTAAAGCAAAATTCCAAACATATATACATGACTACAAAGTATCACCATTTCAAGTACCAAACATAAAAACATGAACAAATTAATCAAAAGATCCTAATACATGTCATTCATAACCAACATCAAAATGATCCAAGACATCTACCGAGATGATGAACGGATAGTGTGTGTGCTCTGACTCAATCTAGAAGAGAAAAATACAGACAACATAAGCAATTTATGCTTAGTAAGCTTGTATAAAATGTAACATAATTTGCTAAACCAAGATTATTTAAACTTAATTATGCATTGAGTCATAAAGCATCTATATTTTCATTTGTTTTATTTTCGTACAACAAACCTCGATAGTTCAAAGGAGTATTCACTAATAATTCATCGTTTCAAAGGATGCCATGGTATCTTCCAACCATGGTCTTATGTATTCCTGAAGTAATGTCATAGTATCTTTCAACTATGGTCTTGATTGTTACCGATGTGATGCCATAGTATCTTTCAACTATGGTCTTATTTGTATAAGATTTAATGTCATAATATATTTCAACTATAGTGTTACACATTTCAAAATATTTACATGAACTTTTATTATTTTCATTAAACCTTAAAATTACCAAAAATTACTTATCAAAATATTTATATCTAACTATCAAATTCATGAATCTATTAAAAAAGTTCAAAAACACATTAAAAAAATTCATATTAAATCTCTAAATTTTAATAGTTTTACAATTTCACCTTCGGGCTAGCTAAATTAAGCTAATATGAACTCAAAAACATAACAATTACTAAAAACAGAAGCTAAATTTACTCAAATGCAAGCTAGAATATGAACCAAACTTCTCCAAGCTTAGCTTCAATGGTGATGCGGCCAAATAGAGTGAAAATGGAGAAGATGAGCATCAAATTGTTTTTGTTTATGTTATTTTATTTACTATTTTACCCTTAATTAGAATTTCAACCAAACCTTGTCCATAATGGTCCACTAACTATACATATGGTATAATTGCCCACTAAGTCCATAAATTTTCCTTTTCAAATCTATTTGACACATTTAACTAATAAACATCAACTTTTGCAGCTTTTACAATTTAGTCCTTTTTACTTAATTACTTATTTAAACATTAAAATTTCTTAACCAAAATTTAGTATGACTTTAATAAACAATCATAAATAGTAAATTAATAATATTTCCTGACTCGTTTGTCATAATTATGGTCTCGAAACCACTATTTTTGACACTACGGAAAAACGAGTTGTTACACATGCCTTGATTTTCTTTAGATGAATAGTTGACCCTTACTTTGCGAAAGAGGAGTGGATGACATGCAGAGAGGCTAAGGATGTTGTTTGATTCATGCTTGATTCAAGGGAGAGAAATGTTTGAATTGTGGAGAAGGTGTTGGACAATCACTTGATTTAAGGAGAGGGGGAGTTCTTTGTTTATTTTTCAAGTGTTTACCAAGTCTTTATGTATAGTTTGGGCACCTCTATGGACGGTTCGGAGTCTTCCTCCCTAGTGGATGGTTTGAGCTCATTTCTCCTTAGTAGGTTGTCTAGTTTTGCTAACCCAAATTTAGAGTTGGGTCAAGGGTGTTTCCAAGGTCCAATAAGCCTATTTGGGTTGTCCAAGGATGGCACTACATCATCCCAATTCTGCATGGATTATGTTGTAGAAATGCTACAGCATTGAGCATCAATAGGTTAGCTTCAAGACTGTCTTTTCTTCCAATGCATCAACTACCTTTAAAACTGCAAAATTCATGTGTTTAGCATATAAAATGATCAAAATAATAAATTTATATTATCATCTAACAAAAAATAATTATAATAAAAACTCCAAAATTTGTTATCAACCATTCAAATTTTGCATGAATTATTAGTCTAATAGCACTGAAGATAACTCTATATTCTAGAGTTATCATGTCTCAATTAGAATATTTGATTATACATTAAATGTTAGTTCAGATTTTTTGAGCTCATGGTTCTCACTTTGTGGAAATACCCACTTTACCATTTACCATTTACCATTTGTTGGGAATATATTAAAGTTATTGAAACCTCGAAAGCATAAATCTGTTTGGTGCATTTCTTGATCTAAATAGTAATTTCACTCAATTAATACCATTACAACACTTAAATAAACAATTTTATACAATTAATCCATTCCATCATCATTTTACAAAATTACCCCAACATTTTACCTAAACCCGAAACTTGCCATGCTAGCAGAGTTACTTAGAGCTTCTAATTAGCCCATATTTTTCATCATTTCACAAAATTTACATGAACTTTTACTATTTTCATAAATAAGTTATTAAACCCTAAAATTACCAAAAATTACTTATCAAAATATTTATATTTAACTATCAAATTCATGAATCTATTAAAAAAGTTCAAAAACACATTAAAAAATTCATATTAAATCCCTAAATTTTAATAGTTTTACAATTTAACCCACGGGCTAGCTAAATTAAGCTAAGGCTCTGTTTGGTAATGTGTAAAAGCTTTTCCGTAAAAGCTTTTTAGGCTTTTCTGATGTTTGGTTGGGTGAAAATGATTTCCCAGGTAAAATATTTTACAAACACGGGGAAAAAGAGAGTCCTTTCTTAAGGAAAATGTCTTACCCTTTTGAATTCGGTAAGAAATTTTTCGGAAAACACCTTCTTCTCTCATTCCCCTTCCCCTTCCCCTTGGGTTGCAAATCAGTTTGGTCAATGAGCTTTTCTGGTTCCTCCTTTATCCAGGTAAGGCTCCTTCTCCTTCTTCCGTTCTTTATTCCTTTTCCTTCTTTTGTTCTTCATCTTCTCTTCCAGGCAAAAGTTCGTCACATATTCTGTTCTTATGGAGATAAGTTTCCACATACCCAATGCCAACACCCAATTTTTTGGTGATGAAAATCGTCCTCCTCTTCAGGTAAGTCTGTTGTCACTTCTTTATTAGGAAAATGTGAATTTACAACTAATGATTACTTTGGTGATGCTATGTACCATTACCTTCTAGGTTTTCTGTGAAAAAATCATGTTAGTGGCTAATGTTGGTATTGGAGATGAGGAAGCTATTGTCACTTATGAGGGAATTGCAATCCTCACACCAAGGTAGCACATTGACATTGGGATGAAAAATCACCTAATCAGAACCAATGTGTCATTTGTGTATATTTGATTTTTGGTTTGTTTCTTTTGGTTTATACAATTTTGTTTTCTTCCTTTAAATGTATGACTTAGTATGCTCTTCATACAGGGGTTGGTATAGTGTTGAACTTCATCTGTCATTCTTGCGACTCCAAGGACAGGCTAATGATTTCAAAATTCAATATAGTAGTGTTGTACGTCTTTTTTTCCTTCCAAAGGTTCAATTCTTTCACTGATATAAGATAGTAATGTTCATTGGTATAAGAGAGGCAAAATATATTTACAACCTCTTTAACATACTTTTCTGTACTCTGTTTGTTTGGCAGTTCAACCAGCCTCTTACTTTTGCCTCTTGATTGATTTGTTGTTCTAGATGCAAATGACAGGTACCCATTTTAACTGACATGTTTGATTATCTTTCCCTTTCTGATCAAAATGCCAGATTGACTATGTTGAATTTGAGAGGCATACTGCTGATGGCTCAAATATGTATTACTTTGATCTTCTTATAAGATTAAAAACTAAGCAAGAACATTTATTTCAGAATATTTAGATAAATGAATATCACAATTTGTTTGTGTAATAGCCCAAAATTGGGTCTAGTTGGAACAGAGGTTTCGGGACCACAAAATCTGAGATATAAATAATTATTTTATGATTATTTTGAGGTCTATGATATGATTGCATGATTGTGTGAAAATTTCGTGAAGAAATTCTATGCATAAAGTGCTTAATTCGAAGTTATGGACTAAATTGAATAAGTTGCAAAACTTGCATTCTAGAAGTTTCTAGTATGAAATTGATTTGAAACATTAATTAGGACGTCTTAAATAGCAATTTCACCAATTTCTAAGTTATGGACAAAAATTGGACATGGATGGAATTTTTGGAAAGTTTAGTAGTAAGGGTATTTTGGTCATTTAGGCGTAAAATGAATTAAAATACAAAATTAAAAGCCAATTTTGCTCATCTTCTTCACCATGGACATGTATACCAAGGGATACTCCATGGCTAGGGTTTTTAAGCTTCCCAAGCTCAATTGTAAGTCCGTTCTAACCTCGTTTTTCAAGTTCTTTACGTTTTTGGAGTCCCGGTAACTTGATTTAGCTTATGCTAGCAATAATTCAACCTAGGGTTCATATTTGGAAAAATACCCATAGGTAAAATTTGTGTATTCTGGTGTTTTATGATACAATATGAGGTTTTAAATTATGTTAGACAACTTGTGCTACTCGGTTTTAAGTGAAAACGAGCAAAAGGGCTTAATCGGTAAAAATACCTAATAGTCATAAGTATATGTTAGAGTGAGAATTTGATGTTGCCATAGAAGGGAAAAGTGATCATCATGTCATAAAACATAAGAATAAGGGATGAAGTTTAATTCCCGAGCCTAGGGGCAAAAGTATAAATATGCAAAAGTTTATAGGAAAATTGTAATTTTTCCAAAGTTTGAGTTAAGGACTGTTTTGAATAGTACATTAATTAAATAAGTAAAATATTATGTTTTAGATCCCGGAAAATGAGATTTGAACCTAGAATGAGAGAAAAATCGAAAATTGGGAAAGTTGGTAAAATGGCCGTTTTAATGTCAAGATAAGTTCATATGTATAATAAGCATTAATTTATGCATGTTTCAATGTAAAATTGATATATTTACTATGATCTCCGAGGTGTTGAAAGTATGTAAGTTGGTATGATAATAATACAACAATAATGCTGTAATTTATATTTGAAAGTTAAATTTAGTGAATTAATTGAATTATGTTAAATTAAATTATTATGGTGCCAAGTTTATGAATTGATTTAAAAATATGTCTATGGTACATGAAGTGCATTGAATTATCATACATAAATGTGATTTCTATGATTATGGATATTATGGGAAATTGTAAGTTCATATGATTTTTAATAAGACAATGTGTAATTTAATGTTATTGCGTTGATATTAAATGAGATGTAAGTTTATATGTAAGTAATACATCACTATTACTTGTATTATGATATTTTATAAAAATATTGGAAATATGTTTTTGGATAATTACTTGATTGGTGAAATTGTTGGAAAAGAGAGAGAAATCCCGGTTGAACCTTTGGAAAGATTGGATGATACAGATGGTATGTAGCTAGGTCACATGTATAGTGCTGAGTGCACGTCATGTGTACAAGAGAGCTACAAGACATTATGATGTAGCTAGGTCGCATGGGTGATACTATGTGTACACCATGTAGACAAGAGAGCTACGGGATATATGTAGCTAGGTCGCATGCGTGGTTCCAAGTGAAGGACACCATGTAGACAAGAGAGCTACGAGATAAACTGGCTAGGTCACATGGGTGGTACTAAGTGTTCACCATGTGTACAAGAGAGCCGAACTATATGATGGGTGGAGCTATGTGCCGAAGTGTTCAACGGGAGACTCTCTATGTATTGCTTTGTGAGTTTTGTGATGAATATGTGCAGGAACTTGGTTATGTGAATGATGTGTTCATTAAGTGACCAGGATGTGGTAAGGTTATAAACAAGTAAGTTATACATGAGGATGATTTTATGGTGACCTTGTGATCATGGGCCTATACTTGTGATGTATGAAATGTGGTGAAAATGATTTGTGATATGTATGTTAAAATGAGGTTAATACAAAGAAAGTGTGAAAGAGTGAATTAGCAATAAAACTGTTTTGGACAGTAGCAGTGACGTGATTTTGAAAAATCACCAAAAATAGTATAAATTGAATCAGAGACTGAATGAGATATCAAATTAAATTTTAATGAGTCTATTTTCATATAAAAGAAACATATAAAGCAAAAGAGTTCTATATTTTGAGATATTTATGTTTTCGTGAGACTGATTTAGAATGATTACGTGATCCCCTATTCTGAATTTGGAAAATCACAAAAATATGGAGAAAAATAATTAGAGGCTAAAAATTATATTTTTAAAATCCATAATGAGTCTATTTTCAAGATAAATCAACAAGAACATTATCCGAGTTCTGTACTGTGAGATAATGATTTTTTAGTGAAGAGAGGTCAGAACTGTCAGAAAGTGAAACAGGGGAAATTTTAATGAATAAACTGTACTAATTGGCTAAACCAAAAATTATGAAAATTTTATGGTGGAACGATATATGAGTCTAGTTTCAGGGGAAATTTACGGATCTTAATTTGGAGCTCTGTAGCTCGAATTATAAATAATTAAGTTACTATGACTCGTGTGGACAGTTTGATGTGAACATTTATTAGTAAATTGTGAAATCGTACTTACAAGAATGCTATATACATTAAGGATGTGGAATGGAGAGGAAGAGGAGGAAAATAAATATATGTGGAATACATGGAAACTATGGTATATGAAATATTGATATAATGAAATAAATGATATGTGTTTATAAGAAAACAAAAAGAGAATGTCATGTATCGTGACATGTATATATATATATATGACTAGTCTCAATGTAATGCTTGTTGGGTATAGAATTGAATTGAAATGTTTCAGGCAAACATGTTATTCTGCGCATCTGAATCGTGGTATTTTATAAAGATATGATCTAGCTTTAAATATGAATGCTTGATGATTAAGCTGAGGATATTTGGTAAGATGATAATCTTGGTATAAATGTATAAGTGGTACTATAATAAACAAGGTAAAATGAGTATGAGAGACACATGTATGATGACATACAAATGCTATGTTTGTGGTTTAATTGAGGATGTATAATCATTAAATGAATACCATGTTATATGCTTTTGATTTTGTATAAGTGTGTAAGAGATCAAGGTTGACCAAAGCTTGGAAAATAGCCTAGGTATATTCCACACAGGCAGAGACACGACCATGTGTCTCAGCCGTGTATGGAACACGACTTTGGGACACGGGCGTGTGGAGCCTTAAAGCATGAAATTTCCAAGATTTTCGTAAGTTCTCGGTTTAGTCCCAAACCCTTTCTAAAGTATGTTTTGGGCTCCGTAGACTCAAATAAGGGACTATGTGTAAGAGAATGAACGCTTTGAAATATGAATAAAATTTTATGGCTCGTATTTTAGTTTAATGTTTGTATGTTTGTCTGGTAACGCCTCGTACCTTAGCCCAGCCTTGGATACGGGTAAAGGGTGTTACAGTTTGACTTCATCATGTTAGGTTAATAGGTTCTTCCATTGAGTTAGTAATTTCGGTCCTTTTGGCAATTCATTAACTGCTCTTTTACCATGTAATTCTAAGGGTTTGAATATTATAAACCTTGGAGATGTACGAATCACAGATAGTGTGGCTGAGATTCTTCAAAATGATGATGATGATGCAGTTGATCCACATCTTGAACGCATTAAGAACGAAGTTGGTGTGGATAAAAGTGATGAGGATGTATTTTTTCTTTCCCCATCTTTATTTAGGTCTTTAATATGCACATGGTTCTTTGTTTTTGAAATATGCATTGATTACAATTTTCACTTGGTCATCGAGTGATCCCTAAACACATTGGTTTTAGTAGTAGTTATAGGAAAAATATATAAACACATTATAGATATTGACATCTGAGCTATTAGCTTCTGGCTATCCCTATTGATGAAGTTGTAAATGCAGGATGAGGACTTTGTTATTGACAAGGACGACGGAGGTTCTCCGACTGATGATTCTGGGGAGGAAGAATCTGATGCTAGTGAAAGTGGAGATGAGAAAGAGGTAAGTCATTTTGTTTCTTCACATATTTTATTCTTGTAAATGGAAATTGTCGACAAAGTATAATTTGGTATCTCACATTGAATTGCTAATTACAGAAACCTGCGAAAAAGGATCAAAGGAAGGAAGTTGTTGTTGCTACAACTGTCTCTTCTTCTAAAGAAAGTAAAAAGAAGGGTAGAGATGGACAAGATGATGGAAAGAAGAATAAAAGGAAAAAAATGGATCCTAATGCACCAAAGAGGGCAATGACCAGCTTCTTCTATTTTTCACAGGCGGAAAGGGGGGTGGGTCTTATATATATACAGACACATTTATAGTGAAGAAATAGGGCAGCTAATGAACTGAATCCCTTGATTTCTAATGCTCATCTACATTAAAACACACTATTTCGACTTACATATCTATCCAGTATGAGCAAATTCGGTAACACCTTGGGCTCTACGTCAAAGGTTTAACTTTGCAGGCTGCCTTAATCTGATGTATCAGACAGATAAACAGCAAGAACCACAATTATATCAAACTTTGCATCTTCTTAATTACCATTATTGCTTGATGTTTGTTCCAAATCGATCTTTTCTTACCATGACCGCTTCATGGTATTTAAGTTTGATTTTAGTATTTAAGTTTGAAAGTAGACATGTCTGATTGTCAATCGACAATCCTTTTGAAACAAATGAAATCAGTAATCACCCTTGTTAGGCGTGTAACTATGTGCAGCGCTAATATTAGAGTATAAGGCTCCTGAAAAACATCATTGACTGTCATTTTTTGCTAGCAGCCTCGTATGTGGCTTAACGAAGTCCACCTATGTTCGTTACTAGTCTTATAATAAATACAAGAGTGGTTGTTATTATGTTTTTATTCCTCATGTAACACCCCGAACCCGAGTCCGACACCGGAGTCGAACACGAGGTGTTAACAAACTTTGAAAAAATTTCTAGACACTGCCCAATCTGTGTACTAGTCGCTTTAAAAATCATATCTTGAGCTTCACAACTCGAAAATCAGTTTCGTGATTTTTCCCTGAAACTAGACTCATATGCCCATCTACATATTTTTTTCTAGAATTTTTTATTGGGCCAATTAGTACAGTTTATTAGTTAAAGTCTCCCATGTTACAGGAATCGACTACCCTGACCTTTGCGCATTACGACTTGGATATCTCCTTGTACAGGGCTGAAATACTGATTCTGTTTGTTTCTATAGAAACTAGACTCAGAGAGGAATCTATACATATATGGTATGACTCCTAATTATCTCTGGTTAATTTATAATCAATTTCCAAAGTCGGAACAAGGAACCCAGAACCCGTTCTGACCCTGTCTCACGAGAACCTTAATATCTCTTAACATACTGTCCGTATGATTGTTTTGTTACTTTCCTATGAAAGTAAATTCTTCAAGGTTTGTTTACATAATTTATTCACTATTTAATTCCATTCCTACTATTTTTAGTGATTTTCAAAATCTACGTCACTGATGCTGTCAGCATCTACCTTTAAGGTAGGCTTTACCTATTTCATGGTTCAACTAGCCCTTTTTGCATACATAGCACAATTTATGAAAGTGATTAACCATCCCCGTGGCCAATCCTTGTCAAGCATATCCACACTAAATGATTATAACATTATACTTAAACACATATAAGCCATTTTCACATGGCTATCCAAAACTTATACATCACATAAAGTACTCGAAAAACAACAATGGGTCGTCCTAAACATGCCATATCAAAATTCAACCAAAAGAGTACCCAAAAGAGCCTTTGATAGTGTGGGCGACTTCGACTTCAAGATCCCGAGTCCGAAAGCTGGAGAACCAAAAATCTATAAAACAGAGGAGCAATGGAACGAAGTAAGCAATTTATGCTTAGTAAGTTTTGAGCAAGAAATTCCAGCATAACGAAAGCATAGCACACATTTAGCTAAACGGAATATTTCATAATACACAATTTTTCCGATATCAAACTTACTTCACAACGTTAACCCTTATGTACATACACAAAAGACCAACTTAGCCGAAGGCCGGTAGCTCGTTCATCAACTGAGCGAATATTTATTTGTAAGGGCTCGATTAAATTCAACACATACGTAACATATCCCAATATTGGGATGTTTTTCGAGTATTAGCTGGAATTTTACAGCAAGCTCATTCATTACCAAAATCACGTACCTTCGGAATTTAACCGGATATAGCTCCTCGTTCAAGTGCCTTCGGGACATAGCCCGGTTATAGTAACTCGTACAATGCCTTCGGGACTTAACCCGGATTTTAAAACTCGCACGAATGCCTTCGGGACTTAACCCGGAATTAGTATCTCGCACAAAGGCCTTCGGGACTTAACCCGGAATTAATAACTCGCACAAATGCCTTCGGATCTTAGTCCGGATATAGTCACTTAGCACAAAGCCTTCGGGACTTAGCCCGGACAGCATTCAATTAATCATGCACATCTAACAATAATTCATGGCACATTCGTATTTCTTTTTCATTAGCAAAACTCAAACACAAGGCACATACCATCCTTGCACATTCGGCTCAATAGCCACACATAGAGCATGATTTTAATTTGCTTAAAACATGATTTAATCACATTGTAATTTAAGCTCTCTTACTCAAGAACTTACCTCGGGTGTTGTCGAACGATTCCGCTAACTATTCGACCACTTTTTCCTTCCCTTTATCGGATCTATTTCCCCTTTGCTCTTGAGCTTAATTAAACAAATAAATTGATTTCATCATTTAGGCATCGAAAAGATGAACACAAGGCACTTAGCCCATATTTATACATTAGACATTAAAGTCACATACATGTGAAATCATGCATCAACACAACATATTAGCTAATTTTTCCCCCTTGGCCGAATATGCATGTCTATTTTTGGGGTCGATTTCAACACTTAATACACACATATACACACTAGTAAAGCATCATCCCCCTTTCCATCAATTTAACACATGCATTGCTCATTAACATGCAAAGTTACATTCGGCCTTAGCACACAACTTGCTAGCCGATTCTTCTCCATTTAGCAACCAATGCACATATGTGCTCACACAACAATGCTAAAAAGGAGGTTCAAGAATCATCAAGTCATCATCACATGCATCATTAACAAGCTTCATATTTAGCATGCAATGGCATTAACACAACCTCTACCTAGGTCGAATCTTAACTCATCCTCATGTCTCATCACCACCACATCAAACATCAACCAAGAATGATGCATCCATGGTCAAGTGTCATTTCCATCACATAGCAAGATTTAGACCATGGGCTAGGTAGAACTCAAGCTAACAACTAAAACATGCATGCATCTCATGGAACATCATCAAACATACCTTAGCCTAGCTACATGCATGGCCGAACCTCTTCACCTTTCTTCTTCCTTCCTCCTTAAAATTATTGGCCAAGGATGAACCAAAGGATGAGAAATTTTTTTTTCTTTGTTTTTCTTTCTAGTTTCGGCAAGTATGAAGATGAGAAAAGGATGAACAAAAATTCTCTCCTTTCTTTTCTTTAGCTCACGGCAAAAGGGGGGGGAAAGAAAACAACTACACACATTTTTCTTTCTTTTTTTTTTGTATTCACCATACTCCTTTTCATTATTTAATTTCCATGCCCATTATTTTATTTTTTTCCACCCATGATGCACCAACAAGACATGTCTATGACATGTCTTGGCCATCAAACTTGGTCTACCATGCTTGTCATGGCCGGCCACTACTAGTAGGGGGGAATTTGACATGCAAGTCCCCCCTTTGTCCACATGCACTAATAGGTCCTCACACATTGACCTATCACATTTTAGAATTTTCTCACATAAGTCCTATTGACTAAATTCACATGCAATCAACCAAATCGAAGCTTGAAATTTTCACACATTCATAATTACATATTCTAGACAATAAGTATCACATTCAAACATTTCGGTGACTCGGTTTAGCGGTCCAGAAACCACTTCCCGACTAGGGTCTACTTTGGGCTGTCACACCTCAGGTTGGAGTTGGACCTATGTTTTACTTAAGAATTACTCTGAAACACAAATGAATGGTTGCTTTGATGCAGGGATCTCTTTCATCAACCTTTCCTATTGAGAACCAGAACAACCTCGTGACAATGAGGACACTGAAGAATTATTTAGATAGGACAAAGAGCCTTCCATTCATGAAGTGTATCGCGGATTTCCATTTGCTGTTGTTTCTAGCCATGTCTCATGGCCGTGGTTCTGATGTTCTAGCACTAGCAGCGTGTGTTAGCACAGAGACAGCAGTACCAGAAGGTTACCAGCTCCTAATCGAGTCCATGGCCAACACATCCTGATTCACTTATTATGCTTGGTCGTCTATTGGAAAATACTGTATATTTATGATCATAACAACTTACTCTTTGTCATTATTTACTAGCATCATTACAAATCTCAGTTATTCCTAGAATCTTAACAATATGCTTTACATTCAAAGCTGAAAATTGGTGAGCTGTCTCTGATACGAAATTTATGATAAAAAAATGTTTTCAAGTAAGAAGCATAGAAAAAATTTGGCTTCAAAAATTTTCTCAAGGTTGAAGATATTGATACTTTTAATGTGGTGTAATATTAGTTATGCACTTGAACAATATTATTGTTATTATGTGGTGTACTACTAATTATGCATTTGGATAATATTATTAATTTCTAGTATTAATTGTGGTTTGGAAGCTAATTTATAATTATTCAATCTTTGTTTTTTTTATTTTTTATAACACAATTACAAATAATTTAGTTGACTTTGGTTGTTTTTAATTTATAACGGTTAATATTCTAACTTAATAATTGAGTATTATTATATGTTTAATTTGATTTATTTATAATAAATTATTGCAATATATGTAAAAATAATTTAAAATATAATTTTATTAAGATATATATAAATTTATTAATATATGTAAAAACAGTTTTTCCATAAAATATTTTCAGGAAATCTGCCAAACAATAGAAATTATTTTACACAGATTCATCCAAACACCAGAAAAGCAAATCATTTCCAGAAAAGTAAATCATTTTCCAGAAATCATTTTCCGGAAAACATTTTACTAGCAAACAAACGAAGCCTAATATGAACTCAAAAATATAACAATTACTAAAAACAGAAGCTAAATTTACTCAAATGCAAGCTAGAATATGAACCAAACTTCTCCAAGCTTAGCTTCAATGGTGATGTGGCCAAATAAAGTGAAAATGGAGAAGATGAGCATCAAATTGTTTTTGTTTATGTTATTTTATTTACTATTTTACCCTTAATTAGAATTTCAACCAAACCTTGTCCATAATGGTCCATTAACTATACATATGGTATAATTACCCACTAAGTCCATAAATTTTCCTTTTCATATCTATTTGACACATTTAACTAATAAACATCAACTTTTGCAGCTTTTACAATTTAGTCCTTTTTACTTAATTACTTATTTAAACATTAAGATTTCTTAACCAAAATTTAGTATGACTTTAATAAATAATCATAAATAGTAAATTAATAATATTTCCTGACTCGTTTGTCATAACTATCGTCCCGAAACCACTATTTCTGACACTACGGAAAAACGAGTTGTTACACATGCCTTGATTTTCTTTAGGTGAATAGTCAGCCCTTACTTTGCGGAAGAGGAGTGGATGACATGGAGAAAGGCTGAGGATGTTGTTTGATTCATGCTTGATTCAAAGGAGAGAAATGTTTGAATTATGGAGAAGGTGTTGGGCAATCACTTGATTTAAGGAGAGGGAGTTCTTTGTTTATTTTTCAAGTTTTTACCAAGTCTTTATGGATAGTTTGGGCACCTCTATGGACGGTTCGGAGTCTTCCTCCCTAATGGATGGTTTGAGCTCCTTTCTCCTTAGTAGGTTGTCTAGTTTTGCTAACCCAAATTTAGAGTTGGATCAAGGGTGTTTCCAAGGTCCAATAAGCCTATTTGGGTTGTCCAAGGATGGCACTACATCATCCCAATTCTGCATGGATTATGTTGTAGAAATGCTACAGCATTGAGCATCAAGAGGTTAGCTTCAAGACTGTCTTTTCTTCCAATGCACCAACTACCTTTAAAACTACAAAATTCATGTGTTTAGCATATAAAATGATCAAACTAATAAATTTATCTTATAATCTAAGAAAAAAGAATTATAATAAAAACTCCAAAATTTGTTATCAACCATTCAAATTTTGCATGAATTATTAGTCTAATAGTACTGAAGATAACTCTATATTCTAGTGTTATCATGTCTTAATTATAATATTTGATTCTACATTGAATGTTAGTTCAGATTTTTTGAGCTCATGGGTCTCACTTTATGGAAATACCCACTTTGCCATTTACCATTTACCATTTGTTAGGAATATATTAAAGTCATTGAAACCTCGAAGGCATAAATCCGAATTTGGTTGTTATGTTGTAGTTATGGAAATCAACATAAAAAATGATTGTGTTAAATGAAATAAATTATCGATGTTGACGGAACTTGGTTGTTATGTTGTAATATTAAAACATGGCTTTAAAAGTGACAAGGAATGACAGTTTAAGCATCAATAGGTGCATGATTTTATTTGACAAATTGTTGAAGAAAATGTTTAGAACCACATTAACTAAAACAGACATGTGGGTACATTATGGAACAAACTTGAAAACTTATATTATTTGAAGTATGGTAATAAAAAAATGTTCTTTCTTAAGGGGGTGATGTCGAGGTATAAAGAATGAACATCCATGGTTGATCAATTAAATGATTTTCTGCTTGTTATAACTTAATTATTTAGCATAGGCATCAAATTATATGATGAGATATTGGAGCTCTGGTAGCTTACTATTCTACTATAATCTTGGGAAAAATTTTGAGTTTCAGTAATTATTCTACTTTTTTAGGTATTATGACTATAAACTTGCTAAGAGTATGGTGTTGAATGAAGAGGTGAGAAGATCTCAAGTTTCTTCATCATAATTCAAGGTTCTAGTTATAAAAAATAATGGGAGAAGCAAAGGCAAAGGGAAACGGGTAGAGATAAAATCCAAAGCAAGTCAAGAGCAACATATACAAGGATTGTAACTATCATCATTGTGGTAAGAAAGGTCATATCAAGAAATATTGCTAGAAGTGGGAAAATAGAGTACAAAGGTGATAGTGATAAATAAGAAAAACAGAAAATGAAAAATCCAAACATGTTGCTATTGTTACTTTTGATTATCTACTAGTTTTTTGTGATGAGAATGTAGTCAACCTAGCATTCGACAAGACGAGTGAAAGATATTGTTGCTTCACATCATGTCATGCCATTAGGAAGAGTGTTTGAAATCAAATCTTATACTCCCAGTAATTTTGGGGTATTTAGGATGGGTAATGATGATTTAGTGCATGTCATGTCTTTAGCAGGAGAGATGTTAACTTGGTTACTAATAATGGAACAAAGTTGATGCTAAAAAACAAGCATGTATCAGATTTCCATTTCAATTTGATTTCAATGGGAATATTTGATGATAAGAGATTTTGTAACACTTTTAGTAATGGTTAGTAGAAATTGACGAAAGACACCTTGGTTATGGCTCAAGGAGAGAAGAGTTTGAATTATTTCTTGGTACAAGATTCAAATTTTAGAGGCATTGTGAATATGAAAAAAAAAATAGTAACCTAATAAAGTTATAGCATAAATGGCTTAGTCACATGAGCAACAAGTGGCTTAGTTGTTTAGCCAAGAAGAACAGACTTTTAGGTTTAAAAAGTATTACATTTAAGAATTATGCTCTATGTTTACCTAAAAATAGAGACGACCTTTGTTTAAGAGTTATCCTTCAAGAAAATTTGATTTGCTAGAGTTGGTTCAGTCTAATGTTTATTGTCCTTTGAAGGCAAGGTCAAACTGAGGCACTTTATCTAGTCCATTTCATTAGTTTCATTGATGATTTTTTAATAAAACTTTGTGTTTATGCTTTGAAAATAAAAGATCAAGTACTTGACATGTTCAAATAGTTTCAATATTCAAATTGAGAGGCAAATAGGGAAAAGTTCAAGTGTATCCATATTGATCATGGTAACAAGTATAAAGGACTATTTTTTATTCTTTCCAATTACAAGGAATTAGAAACTAAACAAAAAAACACCTACTAAAGAATACCTATTTGAATGACTTGGTATAAAGAAAAAACTAGACATTAGTCGAGGGAGCTAGATATTGCTTTCTGATGCAAAGTTTCCTAGATCATTTTAGGTTAAAACTTTGTTTATATTTGCACATGTGATTAATCTTTCTCATAATGTTCTTTTATATGGTGATGAATCAGATAAAGTTTGGTTTGGTAAAGACATGTCCCATGATCACCTACATGTGTTCAGTTGCTAGTTATTTGTTCACGTGTTAAAGGATAAAAGGTCAAAATAAATGGCAAGACTTGAAAATGCATCTTTCTTAGCTATGAGCAAAAGGAGTTTGGGTACAAATTATATGAACCAGATGAAAAGAAGCTTGTAAGAAGTAAATATGTGGTGTTCATTGAGAATTAGACCAATGACTACATTGATAAGGTGGAGAAAACATATCCACAAGATAGTGGTGACTTGACTGACATAAATCTAGTTCCTTGAACCCAATGTCCGAATCTTATTGATGATGGCTTACAAGAGGAAATTCATGATGTTTAATAAGGTATAGGTTATTCTGATCCACCCATGGATGATTTTTTGAATGATCAACATGAAATACATATAGCTCATCTAGCAATTCCACTTTAGAGGTCTACTCAAGATTGATGATCTTCTGTGAGGTATCCTTTCATAAGTTTGTTCATTTAACTAGTAAGAGAAATAAAATTATTATTAAGAGGCCATGAAGAGTGAATGTAATGATCATTAGTTGAGTCTATGATGGAGAGTGAATGTAATGATCATTAATTGAGGCTATGAAAGATGAACTTAAACCTTTGAAAGACAAACAAGCCTTTAAGTTAGTGAAACTACCTAAGGATAAAAGAGTTTTAAAAATTGGTGGTTTATATACTAAAGTAAGAAGAAAATTATTCATAAGATTGATTTTGAGGAATATTTTATCCAATTATGAAGATCTCCTCTATAAAAACTAGAAAACTACTTTTCTTCATAGGGATTTGGATGAAGAGCTTTACATGGAGCAACCAAAGAGTTACATCGCACAAGGAAAATAGGACTACAAATACATATTGAAGAAGATCTTATATTGTTTAAAGCAAGCTTTGAGGCTATTCTATAAGAAATTTTAGTCAATTATAAAGGAGTATGGATATAAGAAGATTACTCCTAATCATTATGTTTTTGTTAAAATATTATCTGGTAATTATTTCAACATTTGAATGCTCTATATTGATGATATGCTTATTTTTTGTTGTAATGCTTCTAGAATTGACATGTTGATGTAAAAATAAAAATAAAAAGTTTTTTTGCAATAAAGGAGTTGAGGCTGGTGAAGAAAATTCTTAGTATAATGATGAAATTTGGTAAAAATGCTAAGAAATTGAGGTTACCACATGAGAAGTACATTGAAAATTTACTTCAAAGGTTCAATAGAGATAAAGCTAAAGTGATGAGCATGCCCCTTTTACACACTTCAAACTAAGTATTAAATAAAGTCCTTCCACAAATAAAGAGAAGAAAGACATGCAAAAAGCTCCTTTCTCCTCAGTTATGGGTAGTTTGATGTATGCAATCGTTGGGATCTAGTACCTTTAGTGTAGTATTTTCATCTATATGTATTTTTATTTTTCGAACAAATTAGTTTAATAAAATATCCACGTTACAATAATATCCTTTGTATGTTGTGCTCAATGGTTTTCGCACACAAAGCAAAATGAAAGCATATATTGGCTCAATGATTATGTAATCTTTAACAAACACTAAGTGGTATTACGTGGTTAGATTTAATTACAAAAAAGATAAATTATATTAGTAGATAATCTAAACAAGTTCTTAGTTTAATTAGAAATATAACACCCCATACCCGTATCCTACACCGTGACGTAATATGAGGCGTTACCTCACTTAAACTCGTGCTTACAACCATTTCCGAGTCTCTAAGACTTGGAAAAATTTAAAACTTTCTCAAACTTATCAACATATCCTTAATATGGGCCTTTAAAGCCCAAAACACACATCACAAATCACTCGGAACCAACTCGAGTACTTTTGCCAACTATAGAAAAATGTCACTTGACATAGAGGCATAAGCCCATGTGAAAGGGGCACATGCCCGTGTGACCAATTCAACATGGTCGTTTTGATGGCCCGTGTGGCTCACACGGCCTAAGCGATATAGGGACACGCCCGTGTCCTCCACTCGTGTGGAATTTATTTTGAATGCACACCTACAGAGGTTTTCATATGGCCTGGCACACGCCCATGTGCTTGGTTCGTGTCCTTCACACTGCCACGACATGCCCATGTACTAGTCCGTATACAAAAACATGGACATTCTATTTTTGACGTCAGCAACCCTAAAATGTCACACAGCCAAAGCACATGCCCGTGTGCTAGGCCGTGCCCTCCACACGGCTAAGACACATGGCCGTGTCTCTGACCGTGTGTTTATTATCATGCATACTGACTTAAAATTTTTACGTGCAGGGGACACACGGCCGGACCACACACCCATGGGGTGGACCAAGCTCCATTGCCACCCTTACTTATGTAGTTCTATAAAAATACCAACCAAAACCAAAATAAGCATAATTCCTATAATCAAATCAACAACAATAGACATTCATTCAACCATGATAATGCATCTTTTATAAATTCAAAATGAATGTTAGACATCATTCAAGGCTTAATACAAATTGAAGGGTTTCCAACCCATGCCAATACATATGGCCAAACCTCAATGACACAAAATAATAGAGTCTAAGTCCTATACATGCCATATTAAAAAATATAAATCCAACTATACCGAATGCTTCGGTTGATAGTGTGATTGATATCTCTGACTTCTGGTGATCCTTGGGATAGTTAGGCGACACTGTAAGGAAATGAAAAGGGATGGGAGTAAGTATAACAGCTTAGTAAGTTGCATATAAGTAAGTATACAACAACAATTTATCAATAATCAACATGCTCAAAACACCAAGGTAGGCATAAGCATAACTTACTCACACCATCCATACAAGTCACATATTATATATTGAGCTCATATCTCATACGTACCAATTAGGTACATGTACCACTCACAACACGATTATTTTTTCCTCATTACCTTAAGAACATAACTTTCACCATTGAAGCATTCGGAATACTACCGGATATTACATAAGCCTCAAGCATAAGGTAAGGTGCCTATGCCATGTCCTAGACATGGTCTTACACTGGCTCATACTTCAAGTCGATGCCATGTCCCAAACATGGTCTTACACTAACTATCATCTCTTAGCCGATGCATGTCCTAGACATGTCTTACACTGGTTTATGTCTCGAGGCCGATGTATGTCCTAGACATGTAACACCCTTAACCTGAATCAGATCGCCAGATTAAGGTTAAGAGGTATTACCGAACTAAACATTTAATAATCTCATTCACATTGTAAATAAACATAAACAGAGATCAAGCTGAAATACATACTGATATTTAAGTTATACGCCCTTTTCGTATGGCCAGAATATTTACAATTTCAAAACATCGTTATCATCAGCCTAACCTATACATGCCATATCGAGTCCAAAATATAACTGTACCCAAAAAGATCGATAGTGTGATGAACTGCTGACGATCCCCGAGTCGGTGGCCAAAATCAATAATCTATAAAACAGAGAAATAAAGAACAGAGTAAGCTTTCAAAGCTTAGTAAGTTTTAAGCAATACAAACAATTAAAACTTGTCATTTAAATCGAGCATTTAGTACCACAAAACTAATATTCTAATTAGTAATCACTTGGCCGAATATACACAAGTACACCAATTAAAAAGCCTATTGGCCGGATATATATGTATATAAATATAAGAATACACAAAGAAATTTCAGCACATACTTTACTTTACTTTCTAGCTCATACAATTAATTTAATTCACATACTTTCATGTAATGACAAACATCAACCGAATAGGTCATACTCTTATTCGTAGATATAATAATCATTCACACACATATATCATTCTTTGATACTAATAATTCACTTTAAAAATCAATTCACATACGAGTACATAATACGTACCTGACTATCATAATGTATCATACATAATCAATAGTAGTTTACCTCGAACTTTCGAATTCATAATCTTACTTGAATCCCGGCGTTAAGCCTGCTAGGTTTAAAACCCGAATCCAGTCACCAGCACAAAACCTGCAGGACTTTAAGCTCAGATATAATACCAGCACTAGGCCTACAAGATTTAACCCTGATATAATACCAGCACGAAGCCTGCAGGATTTAACTCGGATATAATACCAGCACGAAGCCTGCGGGATTTAACCCGGATATAATACCAGCACGAAGCCTGCGGGATTTAACCCGAATACACATCAAATATCATGCATATTTAATCATATATTAACACATCTCATTCAACATATCACATTAGTAGTCATTTGCTACATTCAGATATAAGCTCCATATGAACACCATGTAACGCCCTAATTTTCAGGAATTCTGTGTATGTTGGCAAATTTAAAATTTCTATGTTCTGTCTATTTGGCGTAGGTTTAATTATGTTAGTGGGCCTCTAGAAGACCCAAGCTTAAGATAAAACTCGGTAACTTTAGTTAATTTTAGTTCCATAAGAAAAAGGGGTTCTGGTTAACTGGGCTTTTAAGTATTAATTGGGTAGAGTAAAACACAAAGAAGCAGGTGGCAAAGTGGCATGTGATGCCATTGGGAAGGCTATAAAAGTGGCGTGTGGATGCTAGGGAGAACCAAGGTTCAAGTCACAATGGGAGCATATTAAGGGAATTATTTTTTATGTTTAAAAAGGGTTAATAATGGAACTCAAGCAAAAGATTGTCAGGAGGAGTTTGAGTTGTTTAGGGGATTAGGTAAAGGAGGGATAAGGGGAGAAAATCAAGGAATTTGAGTAGGAAGTAGGAGTTTGCCATATAAGGGACTCTGCAAGTGCACATTCGGCTAAGGCCCCTTATGTTGGGAATTTCGGCATTTGGTCTAGGGCTGCCAAATTCTTTTGTATTTCGGGACTAGGTTATTTGGTTTGTTCTACCAAAAATTAGGTTTCTCTTCTCTTTCCTTTTATTTGTGCTAAAAACTGAAAACTACACCTATGCCGACTTCACAACCACAAAACTAAATTCTCTGCTCATCTCTTCTTCTGCTCATCTTTTCTGTCTCTTTTAGCCGAACCTAGAAACCCCTCACTTTGCCGTTTTCTCCATAGCCAAATACTACCTCTTTTCTCATCCTTTTCCTTCTTCTATCTTCTCTTTTCCTCATAATCGAACTCCTACCCTTCCTTCTCTGTCGCATCCATTATTGTTACCATCTCCCATATTCTCCAAGAGCCGAATCTTGTGGTAGCTGAACTTCTCTTCTCTTACTTATTTATTAAAACCGAAATCTATAAACCTGTGGTGGAGGAAGCCGAAACTTGGGTTGTTGGAATCTATTTCTTCTCACGAGCATGGTAGATTGGGGTTAGGATCATGGATAGGCGCACTCGTTTAAGCCAAACAACGATAGGTAAGTTGTTGAAGTAATTTGCGTTAACCATGCATGTTTTAAGAAAAAGCCGAAAACCCTTAAGGGGTGGCTAACGTTTGGACTAAGGGCATTATGCCTCTCTCTTTTTTTTGAATGTGTAAGCATTAGCGTGGACAAGGGAGCGAGCAGTGAAGGACTTGAAGACTATTCGGTTGGATCCCTAGATCTAATCCATATTTCGGCAAGAAGGTAAGAGCAATAGGGTTTTAGACATGGTTGGCCGAATGTGGTAAGGGGTTGATACATGGTTCGTTTTTGATAGTTAGATTAACGTGTTAGTAATCTAATTGTAGGTAGTTCGTGTGTGGATCTCGTCAGCATATCATCGCAAACAAGTGTGTAACTGACACCCTCTTATAGACTAGATCGGCAAAAGCCGAAAAGTCGGTATTTTGAGAACATGCGAGTGTGCGAATGCTCGTGAGATTAGTAATTTGATGTCTATGGTAGATTAAAGTGATAAGACTGTAGAGTGCACGACTCTGTGCATTTCGATGTTTTGGGCTTAATGGGCCAAAATCGGGATAGTGGGCCAACGGGCCCAATTCGGTAAGAAAACGCAGTAAGTGTTTCTTGTCGTATGTAAATGGTTATGTTATGCATGGAATCCTTAAGAATAGTAAAATTACTTGAATACCCCTATGTATGGAAATTACTGATATACCCCTAGGTGCAAAATTACCATTATACCCCTAGGGTTACTTTTGACTGAAAAGCATGATGATTTAATTCTGTATGATGTATGCCATGATTGTATATCTGCTGCATGGGGACATGGGTTATATTATGGAGGAAGCGTCTTGGTGGATATGCCATAATTATCTGATCGGGTGGCTCTGCCACATATATCTGTTCTGGTGGCTCTGCCACAATTATCTGTTCTGGTGACTCTGTCACATTATCTGTTCTGGCAGCCATGCTGCATATTTCTGTGGCGTGTAGCAGTTGGGTGGGTTGAGTAGTCTCCCCACATGGTGAAAGGTTGGTATGGGGGTGCATGTGGTTGGATATGGGTTGGGTTTTGCATAAACATGTAATATATGTTCTGTTCTGTCATGGGCCTATGGGCTTTATTCTGAAATTTGTTCTGGGCTAAGGCCAACTTATTCTGTTATCTGTGGTTTGAACCGATATAGGCTATGGTTGGGTTAATTTACACAATGAGTTTCCCCAAACTCACCCCTTTATTTTCATCCACGCAGGTAATCCCCAACCATAGTGGGCTTGGAGCTGTGAGGGATTCGGAGTGGCCACACGTTCTGCAAGTTTGATTCTCTTTCGGTGAACTGGACATCCTTTTATTTACGTTTAAGGTTTTGGGTTTTTATATTGTAATAAGGCCGCTTAATTATTTCTTTTTTTATGGTTTTAATATGTTTTATTTTGATAGGTATTACTTATATTTAACTGTTGAAATTGAATAGCTTCTAGGCGCGTTTTCAAAAACAGTAGTTGATTTCAAAATAACACGACAACAAGCAAAGCTTCCACAATGAAAATATTTTCCAAAATTAATCACTTTTCCTAAAAATAACTTAATCAAATTGGTTTCCTGGAAATATACATGACGTTAAGGTGTGGTAATGGCAGTGTGCATGTCTAGGATTGGATCCGAAGGGAGCTTGGTACTTAAGCAGTCCGATGGGCTCACCTCCTCTTTTCCGGTTTCCTACCTGGTGCACAGCTTCCATTCACTTTAACCTGCATTGAAATTATCTTTTAAAACACTAAGTAAGTTTTTCTAGAACAACAACGTGAAATGTTTTGAACACTTCGATGTGGCATGTCGGATCCGGCCATAACATCTGGGCCGGGTTTGGGGTGTTACACACCATCATTTACATTTTTGTTCAAAAGTCATACATAAATATCACATATCAATTTCACCATTCAAACTTAACCCATAGTGACCATTTGACTATAAGTCATATACATAAATTATTTATCACACAACTTAATTCAAGTAGAACCAAAAGGTCACAACTCATCTAATATATACATATCAAGGCATCATCAATTATATACTAAAGGTGATTACTCAAAACTTACCTCGGATATACTTGAACGGTTGCGGAATGGCTACTCGATTACTTTCTCTTTTCCCCTATCCAACTTCAACCCTCTTTGCTCTTGAGCTTATTTTAAAACAAATAGATTTATTTAATTACTTATCAAATAGGCAATTTAATTTAATACATGTATATCATATAATTAAGGTACAAATAACCTTAATAATTAACTATTAAACACCATATATATATATTCCCTACTCATGCACAACCGAACACCTTACTAGGCATTATCAAGTTTATAATTATAAGCATGTCTACGGAAGACCAATTATGGATTTAATAAATTCTACAAGTATGGTTATTTATATAATTTGGTAAATAATCACAGACATACAACCACATATATATATAACATGTTCAAGTATAATATTATAAATTAAATACATACACATCCAATTATCAAATTATATACAAGTGTTGAATTACAAATTAAAAGGAAATTAAAATTAAAGCATAAATTTTGCTATGGTATAATCATATTAAAACAATTTATTTATTTATCAAATTCAGACACAACAAAATAGATTTAGATATCAAAACTCAAAATTAGTTTATAACTGTTTAAATCACTTAAACATCCAACACCCAATTTCTTTAACCAAGCACATTTTCGGCAATGACAAGGCAATATAACAACCTTTAATCCAACTTATAATTTATGCGTAACACATTCCAAGCATTCACTCCATTCCATCATTTAAAATACAAACATTACTAAAAAATATCCCTAGTCCAAATTCGGCAATTACACAAATACACAAGCTGATTGTTTTTTCATCTAAACTACTTACAAGAACATTAAACTATCTCAAACATCATTCATTTGTAATTATTCATTAAACTTGAAGACAACCATGTATCCTTTCATTATCTACCATGGCCGAGAACTCAAATCCTCCCCAAAATCAAAATTTTAACATGGCTTAAATAAAGAACTTGGTAACTAACTTAAAATTAATAAAAATTTCAAGAACTAACATGAATTTCTTACCTTGATTCAAGCCTAAGATGACCAAATGGTGTTTTCTCCACTTTCCTCTCTTAACATTCGGCTTAGAAGGAAATAAAGATGAATTCCTTGTTTTCTTCACCCATTTTCTATTTTTAATATCCTTATTCTATATTATAAAGCCATATAATAGAAAAAATTCTAACATAAAATATATATTATATAATAAATAACAACATGACCGGCCACTAACTAGAATGGATAATTTGACATGCAAGTCCATACTTTTATAACATGCATTAATAGACCATTACACATTAACCTATCACATTTCAAAAATGTCTCATATAAGTCCTATTTAATAAATTTCACATACAAATGACAAAAATCAAAGCATAAAACTTTCACACATGCATTTACACATATAATACGCATAGAATATAATGGTTAATTATTTTTGTGACTTAGTTTTGTGGTCCCGAAACCACTTTCCGACTAGGGTCAAATTAGGGCTGTCACAAGACATGTCTTACACTAACCCTCATCTCAATCCCGATGCCATGTCCTAGACATGGTATTACACTGGCTCTCGTAATGTGGCTGATGCATGTCCCAGACATGTCTTACACTAGCTCACACACGAATGACCCAAATGTCATGGTATGAATATCTAATTTACTTACTAAGGTTCCAACGGAAATTTTACTATCTCATTTATCATTCTACATTCACAATTTCACAATCAAGCAATTTATGTTGTAATAATTCAAGCACATATAATTAACAATATAGTTGTATTATTTACATTCAACTTACCTCGGATTACAAAATGTAGCGACTAGCCGATTTAGTCGGTTTGCTTGGTTTTCCCTAGTCTAGGTTCAGACTCTTTATTTCTTGATCTATAATAAAAAAAATTCACTTATTAAGTCACTTTATCAACCTAAGCACAAAACAATTCATAATTGGGCTAAATGACCATTTTTCCCTAGACTTTTGCAAAATGACCATTTTACCCCTCGACCCGAAAATCAATTTTTTTATCGAATTTCTTTATTTATCAAGACTAGTCGAACCTTTTTGACTCTTATAGAAACTCCAAATTTCCACTATTTCACATATTTTTCATCTATTTTATAACTTATGCCCATTAGTCCTATTAGGTGTTTTCATGCTAACACTTTTCACAAAAGTTGTTTATAAGACACCCAAGACTCATTTTCTTTCATAAAATTTCAAAAAACGCCCTAAATACTCTCATGGAAAAACCCTAGACTTTCAGCCATTTTGAAAAATAGACCCCTCATTTGAAAGCTCATGCTTCAAGGGTCTCAAAAGTACAAAAATCATCAACAAAGGACACGGAAATCACCTACTTGTGAGAGCTTCAAGTTGTTGAAAATTTTAAGCTTTCAAACCCCCTTTAATTGCTGATTTTTGGTAGAGAAAGAAGATGAAAAAGGGATGATATCATCCTTTCTTTCTTTATTTCTATTTTAGTAAAAAATAAGACACTTAACTCACCAAATTTGAAAATTGTCTCCTCTTTGACTCTATGGTCGGCTATGCTTTCTTTTAAGGGTCTAATTACCCTTTAAAATCCCCCAATTTTGATTCTCTTATAAAATAACACATTTAGCTATCAAATTAGGACTTTTTCGCTTTATGTGATTTAGTCTTTTTTTTGCAATTGGGCTCACAAACGTCAAAATTAACTCACCAATTATTTTCGTACACTAATATAAACATGCAATGATTCCAAAATAATGATAAAATATTTTAGTTGAATTTAGATTTGTGGTCCCGAGACCACTATTCTGACTAGCCCCCACAATCGAGCTGTTACATTTCTCCCTCATTAGGGATTTTAGTCCTCGAAAATCTTATCGGTGAATAAGTTCGGGTACTGATCTTTCATAGTCTCCTCGGGTTCACATGTGGCTTCCTCGACTCCATGTCTATGCTATAAAACTTTCACAAGTTCTATACTCTTATTTCTCAACTGTTTGACTTTCTGAGCTAAAATCTTGACCAGCTCTTCACCATAAGTCATGTTCGGATGAATCTCAACCTCTAACGGCGTAATCACATGCGAAGGGTCTGATCTATATCGACATAGCAAGGACACATGAAACACATCGTGAATCTTTTCCAATTCTGGTGGCAAATCCAATCGGTAGGCAACTAGCCCTACTCTCTCGGTAACCACATAAGGTCCTATGAAACGAGGACTCAACTTGCCTTTTCTACCAAATCTGAGGACTTTCCTCCACGGAGATACTTTTAAAAATACCTTATCACCAGCTTGAAACTCAATTTCCTTTTGTTTCAAATTCGTGTAGGATTTCTTTCTGTCCGAGGCGGCCTTCAAGCAGTCACGAATCACTTTAACTTTCTCTTCAGTCTCTTTGACTAAATCGACCCCGTAAATCTAACTCTCTCTAAGCTCGGTCCAATATAAGGGCGTTTGACACTTTCGCCCATACAAAGCTTCATAAGGCGCCATCTTTAAACTTGCTTGATAACTGTTGTTATAAGCAAATTCAACCAATGGCAAGTACTTTTCCCAACTACCTTGAAATTCAAGAACACAACACCACAACATATCTTCTAAAATTTGAATCACTCTTTTCGACTGACCGTCGGTTTGCGGGTGAAATGCAGTGCTAAAACTCAACTTAGTCCCCAAAGCCTCTTGTAACTTTTTTCCAAAACCTCGAGGTAAATATCGGATCTCTATCCGAAACAATAGACAAGGGTATCCTGTGTAGTCTCACAATCTCGAAAATATACAAGTTGGCCAATCTCTCAAGGGAGTAGTCAGTACGCACCGGTATGAAATGTGCCGACTTTGTTAGCCTATCCATAATAACCCAAACAGCATCCTTTTTCTTTGGGCTTAATGGCAAACCCGCCACAAAATCTATGGTAATTCGATCCCACTTCCACTCGGGGATCGTGATAGGCTAAAGTAGACCCGAAGGTACTTGGTGTTCAGCCATCACTTGCTGACACACTAGACATTTGGAAACGAATTCTGAAATGTCTCTTTTCATCCCCGGCCACCAGTACACTTTCCTCAAGTCATTGTACATTTTCACACTAATCGGGTGGACGGACAAACAACCACTATACGTTTCTCATAGAATCTTTTAAATAAGCTCATTGTCCTTGGGTACACAAACTCTATCTTTGAACATTAGACATCCATCAGTGCCAATCCAAAAATCTAATTCAATCCCCGACTCACACTGAGTTTTCTTAACTCGCAAATCTTTTTCATTGTTCTAGGCTTCACGGATTTCTTGCAAAAACATCGGTCTAGCTCTCAACTCTGCCAGAACTGAACCATTATCTAACAATACCAAATTGGCGTTCAATGCTCTCAACGCAAATAATGATTTTCTACTCAATGCATTGGCGACCACATTCGCCTTTCCTGGGTGGTAGTCAATAATCAACTTATAACCTTTAATAACTCTAACCATTGTTGTTTCCGTAGATTCAACTCCTTTGAGTCGTCAAGAACTTAAAACTCTTATGATCAGTGAATACTCGGCATTTCTCACCGTACAAATGGTGTCTCCAAATATTTAATGTGAACACTATAGCTGCTAGCTCCAAGTCATGGGTCAGGTAATTTCTCTCATGTGGCTTAAGTTGTCTTGAGGCATAGGCTATAACATTACCTTCTTGCATAAGCACACACCCCAAACCATTCAAGGAGGTGTCGCTATATATCACAAACTCCTTGCCTGACTCAGGTTGCACTAACACTAGGGCTTCAGTTAACAAAGCCTTTAATTTCTCGAAACTCCGTTGGCACTTTTCTGTCCATTCAAACATGACATCTTTTTCTAGTAGCCTAGTTATCGGCGTTGCTATCATAGAGGATTCGTTTACAAACCGTCTATAATATCTGGCCAATCCTAAAAAGCTTCGAACCTCAGTCACATTCCTTGGCAATTTCCACTCAACAATAGCCGAGATCTTGCTTGGGTCAACTCTAATCCCATCACCCAACACAATGTGTCCTAGAAATCCAACCTCTTTAAGCCAAAATTCACTCTTACAGAACTTGGTGTACAATTTCTTGTCTCTGAAGGTCTGTAACACAGTTCTCAAATGCTCCACATGTTCTCCCTCATCACGCGAGTAAATTAATATGCCATCAATAAAAATGATTACAAACTTATCCAAATACAGTCAAAAAATGTGATTCATCAAATCCATAAACACCGTCGGGGCATTAGTCAAGCCAAGGGCATGACGAGGAACTCATAATGCCTGTATCTCATCCGAAAAGTAGTCTTCGGTACGTCTTTCTCTTTAACTCTCAACTGATAATGACTAGACCTCAAGCCTATCCTGGAGAACATTGTGGCTCGCTTTAACTGGTCGAACAAATCATCTATCCTTGGCAAAGGATATTTGCTCTTCACTATTACCTTGTTGAGCTGTCTATAGTCGATACATAACCTTATCGACCCATCTTTCTTTTTCACAAAAAGTATCGGGGCACCCTACGGTGAATAACTTGGTCTTGCAAAGCCTTTATCCGTTAACTCTTGCAACTGTACCTTCAACTCTTTCAATTCCGTAGAAGCCATCCTATACGAAGCAATAAAAATAGGTGTCGTGCCCGGTACCAACTGGATTCCAAACTCTACTTTCCTCACTGGAGGTAATCCGGGAAATTCTTCCGGAAATACATCTATAAATTCACAAACTACCGGTACCGATTCAATCTTCGACTCAGACCCCTGAGTGTTCAACACAAAGGTGAGATATGTCTCACATCCTTTTCTCAAATATTTCTTAGTAGTAAAAAATGTTACTATTATAGGCACACTATCCGACTCATCTGGTCCTACCCGAAGAATATTTCAGTCTTCACATTTCAACTCAATAACTTTTCTCCCATAGCTCACTACAATACTATGAGAAGTCAACCAATCCATCCTAAAGATTATATCAAATTCATTAAATGGAAATAACATCAAGTTAGCCGGAAAACAATAACCTCTAATTGCCAAAGGACAATTTCTACACACTTGGTCTACAAACACATGTTTTCTTAAGGGGTTGGACACTTTTATCAGAAATTCAGTTGACTCTACTATCATGGTCATACGAGGTATCAATTCCATACAAATATAGGAGGGGTCGACCCCGGGTCAATTAAAGCAACAACAGATATTTCATGGATAGAAAAGGTACCTGTAATCACATTGGGAGACTCTGCCTCTTCACGGGCACGAATAGCGTAAGTCCTTGCAGACGCTCTGCCCTTGGACCTCACTGCAGCATCTCTTGGTGCACCTCTTCTAAATCAGGATAGTCTCGGATGAAATGGTCTAATGACCTACATTTAAAACACCCTCTTTCTTTAGCACTCGCCAAAATGGCATCTACCACATTACGAACATTCTGGCTTATTTGGCCGAGCACTACCGACACTCACGATAGAAGCAATTTGAGCTCTAGAAGTTGTGTTCTGTCGGTTCTTGTTTCTATTAGAAAACCTCACCGAACCATTCGATCGGGTAGTAAACTCACTTGATCTTTTAGACGAGGAAAAATGTGATTTCCCCATATGTCTCTTCTTTGAATCCCGCGACTCAATAGCTGATTTCCTCCTTTCTTTTACTAGCTCCTCTGCTTTGCATGCTCTCTCAAAGATCACTACAAACTCTCTTATCTCTAAAATACCAACAAACACTCGGATATCTTCATTTAGACAATCCTCAAACCTTTTACACATAGCGGCTTCTGAGGACACGCACTCCTGCGCATACTTTCTGAGTTTCACAAACTCTCATTCGTACTCTATCACTATACTACTACCTTGCTTCAACTCTAGGAATTCCTTCCATTTCTGGTCTACGAACCTCTGGCTAATATACTTCTTCCGAAATTCTTCCTGGGAGAATTCCCAAGTGATTCTCTCTCTCAGTATAATGGACACGAGAGTATTCCACCACTAATACATCGAATCCCGTAGAACTGACACTGTACATTTCACACACTCTTCAGTTGTGCACAATAGTTCATCGAATACCCTAATGGTATTTTCCAACCAAAACTCTGCTCTTTCTGGGTCATCATCTATACTAGCCCGAAATTCCTCATCCTCTTGTTTTTGAATCTTATCCACTGGAGGTTTCTCCCTCCTAAACATGTCTATGCCTTGCGGAGCTACCGGGGCAGACTGAGGGATCGGAGGAGGTGGGGGAGGTGGAGTGTTCAGTTTCGTACGGATGAACTCCGTATACCAAGCATCCATTATTCGAAGATAAGCTTTTCTAGCCCCTCCGCCTTGTCCCATAGTCATGGGCTCACTCTCAACTGGCGCGGTCCCTTCAGTGGGAGCCGGTGCGTTACTCTCTACGTCATCCGCCGTAGCTCTATCAGGATCCATTTACTATATGAAAATGCAATTTATAAATGTCAGAAGTCGTCACACTATCAATATATAATTATGGCATGTATAGCTAGACTCGTACACTAGCTAGGTTAGTCCTAGAACCAACTAAACTATAGCTCTGATACCACTAAATGTAACATCCCATACCCATATCCTATACCGTGATGAAATACGAGGCGTTACCTCACTTAAACTCGTGCTTACAACCATTTCTAAGTCTCCAAGACTTGGAAAAATTTAAAACTTTCTCAAACTTATCAACATATCCTTAATATTGGCCTTCAAGGCCCAAAACACACATCGCAAATCACTTAGAACCAACTCAGGTACTTTTCCCAACTATAGAAAAATGTCACTTGACATAAGGGCACACGCCCGTGTGAAAGGGGTACACGCTCGTGTAACCAATCCAACATGGTCGTGTTGATGGCTCGTGTGGCTCACATGGCCTAAGCGATATAGGGACACGCCTAGGTCCTCCACTCGTGTGGAATTTATTTTAAATGCACACCGACAGGGGTTTTTAAACAGCCTAGCACACACCCGTGTGCCTGGCCCGTGTCCTTCACACGGCCACGACACGCCTGTGTACTAGCCCGTGTACAAAAACATGGACATTCTATTTTTGACGTTAGTAACCCCAAAATGTCACATGGCCAAAGCACACACCTATGTGCTAGGTTGTGCCCTTCACACGGCTAAGACACATGGCCGTGTCTCTGCCCATGTGTTTATTATCATGCATACAAACTTAAAAATTTTTACGTGTAGGGGACACACGGTCGGAGCACACGCCCATGGGGTAGACCGTGTGTCACACATGGCCCAGACGCATGCCCGTGTGCCTACCCGTGTGGACAATATAAGGCTATTTACCAAGCCCCATTACCACCTTTACTTATGTAGTTCTATACAAATACCAACAAATACCAAAATAAGCATAATTCCTATAATCAAATCAGCCACAATAGACATTCATTCAACCATGATAATGCATCTTTTATAAATTCAAAATGAATGTTAGATATCATTCAAGGCTTAATACAAATTGAAGGGTTTTCAGCCCAAGCAATACATATGGCCAAACCTCAATGACACAAAATAATAAAGTCTAAGTCCTATACATGCCATATTCAAAAATATAAATCCAATTATACTGAATGCTTCGACTGATAGTGTGATCAATATCTTTGACTTTCAGTGATCCTTGAGCTAGTTAGGCAACATTGTAAGGAAATGAAAAGGGAAGGGAGTAAGCATAACAGCTTAGTAAGTGGCATATAAGTAAGTATACAACAACAATTTATCAATAATCAACATGCTCATAACACCAAGGTAGGCATAAGCATAACTTACTCATTACCATCCATACAAGTCACATATTATATATTGAGCTCATATCTCATACATACCAATTAGGTACCTATACCACTCACAACGCGATTATACTTTTCTTATTAGCTTAAGAACATAACTTTCACCATTGATCCATTCGGAATACTACCGAATATTACATAAGCCTCAAGCATAGGGTAAGGTGCCTATGTCATGTCCTAGACACGATCTTACACTAGCTCATATCTCAAGTCAATGCCATGTGCCAGACATGGTCTTACACTAACTATCATCTCGTAGCCGATGCATGTCCTAGACATGTCTTACACTAGTTTACGTCTCGAGGCCTATGCATGTCCCAGACATGTCTTACACTAACCCTCGTCTCAATATCGATGCCATGCCCTAGACATGGTCTTACACTGGCTCTCGTAATGTGGCCGATGCATGTCCCAGACATGTCATACACTAGCTCACACACGAATGACCCAAATGTCATGGCATGAATATCTGATTTACTTCCTAAGGTTCCAACGAAAATTTTACTATCTCATTTATCATTATCCATTCACAACTTCACAATCAAGCAATTTTTACTGTAATAATTCAAGCACATATAATTAACAATGTAGTTGTATTATTTACATACAACTTACCTCAGATTACAAAATGTGGCGACTAGCCGATTTAGTCGGTTTGCTTGGCTTTCCCCTGGTCTAGGTTCGGACTCGGTATTTCTTGATCTATAATAAAAAAAATGCACTTATTAAGTCACTTTATCAACCTAAGCACTCAACAATTCAGAATTGGGCTAAAAGACCATTTTGCCCCTAGACTTTTGCAAAATGACCATTTTACCCCTCGGCCTGAATATTGATTTTTTTATCGAATTTATTTATTTCTCAAGACTAGCCGAACCTCTTTGACTCTTATAGAAACTCTAAATTCCCACTATTTCATACATTTTTCATCTATTTTACAACTTATGCCCATTAGTCCTATTAGGTGTTTTCATGCTAACACCTTTACAAAAGTTGTTTATAAGACACCCAAGACTTATTTTCTTCCATAAAATTTCAAAAAACACCCTAAATACTCTCATGGAAAAGCCCTAGACTTTCAACCATTTTGAAAAATAGACCCCTCATTTGAAAGCTCATGCTTCAAGGGTCTCAAAAGTACAAAAATCATCAATAAAGGACATGGAAATCACTTAATTGTGAGAGCTTCAAGTTGCTAAAAATTTTAAACTTTCAAACCCCCTTTAATGGCTGATTTTGGTAGAGAAAGAAGATGAAAACGGGATGATATCATCCTTCCTTTATTTATTTCTATTTTAGTAAAAAAATAAGCCACCTAACTCACCAAATTTGAAAATTTTGTCTCCTCTTTGACTCTATGGCCAGCTATGCTTTCTTTTAAGGGTCTAATTTTCCTTTAAAATCCCCCAATTTTTATTCTCTAATAAAATAACACCTTTAGCTATCAAATTAGGACTTTTGCACTTTATGCGATTTAGTATTATTTTTTTGCAATTGGGCTCACAAACGTCAAAATTAACTCACCAAATTTTTTCGTACACTAATATAAAGATGCAATGATTCCAAAATAATGATAAAATATATTAGTCGAATCTGGATTTGTGGTTCCGAGACTACTATTCCGACTAGCCCCCACAATCGAGCTGTTACAAGAAATAAGGAAATCGACTGAAAGACTAATATGTTATTTATCAAGTTCAATTGGGGAGATACCTTATCTTGGGTATCAGAGAGTATGGGTCCCATAAGATAAAGACATAGATGTGACTAACTAGACTAACAGTACTGTAACAGCCCAATTTAGACCCTATTCAGAATGGTGGTTTTAAGATCACGAATCTAAGTCAGAAAAATATTTAAAAATTATTTTCTATGTTTATTATGTGTGAATTTATGTGTGTGAAAATTTCATTTTCAATTTTTTTATCTTTTGAGCGCTCGATTTAATAAAAGGGCTTAATCGCGTAAATTAAAAATTTGATGGTTTAATGTGTAAGGGCCGAATTGAATGTGTCTTTATAGTTTCAAGTATTTATAATTCAATTTGACCATGAGAATATGATATGGACGGTTGTGACCTTATTTTATAATGGTTTTATATTAATTAATAAAGGTTATATATGTAAAATGATTAATAATGTTATATAATATAAAACATAAAATAATTAAAAGCCATGCATGTTTATATTTTGATAGCCGAAATTAGCTAAAGCAAAATAAAAAGAAAAGAAATCCATATTCAGCCATTGTTAAGCTTAATTAAGGTAAGTAACTAGCTCAGTTTTTGATAATTTTTACGTTTTTTGAGATCATTGCAGTTTAATGCACAAAGCCCATGTTTGAATTTCTGATTTTGATGAATATTTTGAGTTATACCATTGATGAATAATTGAGCTTTTTGATGTTAGTTGATGAATTATGAAAGATATTTTTTGGATGAATATGTTTTGTATTGGAATTTTTGATGATTTTGAGTAATTAGGGCTAAATTGAAAAAATAATAAATTAAGGGACTAAAATGTGAAATAAATGTAATTTATGGACTTGTATGAGCATAATGAAGATTCAGCCTAAGCATGGCGTGTGCAAATTTTGCATGTTTTGTGTTTTGTACAATTTGGACTAAATTGTAAAAAGTGTAAAATGTTAAGGGTAAAATGGTAATTTGCCCATTTATGTGTTTTTGGACTAAATTGAATGAAATTATATTTGAATTATTTTAATTTAAATATGTTAGATCAAGAACCAAATAAATCGGATTTGGATTGGGGGAAAACCAAAGTTGTCGATTAGTTGTTCCGTTCTGATTATCGTTGAACCAAAGTTGTCGATTAGTTGTTCCGTTCTAATTATCGTTGTCCGAGGTAAGTTTATAAGCAACTAGATATTATTTATTTGATTAAATACGAACTATATATGCTGAAATGAATAAATGTAATATTATATATGTGGAAGCCGAATATGTATAAGCTTAAAAGCTATGTGTATGAGTTCGATTCAATCAAGTTACGACATCCGAAAGCCCCGTACGAACCTTAGGAATAGCTAGGATACATATGTCATGACATAGGATTTTCAATATTTGTTCTCGTGGAAGACCACATCTGGGACGTTGGCATCGATATGTGGTTACGTGTAAGACCATGTCTGGGACATTGGCATCGTATTAGATCCGTGTAAAACCCTGCTGGGACAGTGGCATCGATATGTGTTGCATGTAAGACCACGTCTAAGACGTTGACATTGTACGATATGTGTGATTATCTGACTATCCTATTCAATTCCAAATGGTTCAACGAGCAATAATAAGTTAAGACCGAATGAAAAATCAAGTTAAAAGGCTCAGGTATGTACTCATACTAAGTTACGAAATTATGGTAAGTTAGATGTTTGGATTAAAGATATAAATGTTACTTGTTAATGTGAATAATGAACCATAAAAGGAACACATTTTAATTCTGTACTTAGCATATTTTTGGATGATTTATCATATACTTTAGTGAATTAGATGCTCCTAATCCCTTAATTTCATGTTTTATACTCAGGAGAGCATAGGGGAACAAAAGGAGCATAAAACGGGCCAAAAATTAACAAAACGAGCTAATTGAAAGATCCACAGACCAAGACAAATTCCACAGGGGCTGAGCACACGCACGTGTGATCTACATGGGCTGGCCACATGCCTATGTGGCAACCCATGTCGATATCGCTTAGGTTTCCCAATTACGAGGAAAAAGCTAATTTTTAGGGTTTCTGAGCATTCTAAAGTCTATAAATACATACTAGAAGAAGACTTAAGGGGACACGCAGAATAGAACACAGGAATTACTCGAAGAACACCAACAAATTCAGCTTGGAAGCGGGATCTCCTTCAAGACTGAATATCTCCCTCCAATTTCTTACTCAGAGTTTTTGGGTTTCTTTATGTTTTGTTATTTTCCTATTTTTGAGATGTTTTCCTACTACATTATGAAATAAACTCCCTAAATACCTAGTGAGGATGAAACCTAAGACAGACCTTGTTATTTAATATTCTGAATTTAATGATAAATACTTGTTCTTGTTCTTAATTATGTTTTTTTAATTCTTGTTTTAATATTTTCAGGATATTGATTCAAGTTGATGTGCTTATTTAGTGGAGCAAAAGTCCCTGTTTAAGAGTAGATGTCACATAATTAAGCGGAGTTGCATGCAACCCTAGAAATAGGGCGAAATAAATCTGTCGGATTAGAGTCAAATCTAATAAGGGAATCCATAGATCAAGTTAATGCAATAATAGTGGTTTTAATTAGAAAGAAATTTTAATTAATCAACCTAGAGTCAGTTCTTTTTAGTCTTGAAAGAGATATTAACATAATTTAGAGATTTTTACGGATCAAGACAAGTGAATAAATCATTTAGTTCAGATTCAGAATAATAAGTGAAGTCTAAGTGGATTTTTCCTTGGGTATTGTCTTTATTATTGGTTTATTCGATTATTTTCTTCACTCTCTGTCGCATTCCGTAGTTAATTAGTTAGTTAATATTAGAATAAAACAAATCCCTTATATTTTAGGTTAAATAATAGAAAGAAAGTTAATACTAGTACTTTTAGTCCTTGTGGATACGATATTCTGGACTCCCCATAACTATATTACCATTCGATAGGTGCGCTTGCCTTAGTCGTGATCATAGTCTAATTTAGTGTCATGATCGTAGTCTAGTTTAGTGTTCCATAAAACGATCATCAAGTTTTTGGCACCGTTACCGGGGACTAAGATATTAGGAACGCTTGATTTTTTTTACTTTAGCCATTTTTTAATTTTATTGCAATTTATTTTTGTTTTTATTTTAATTTACTAATTTTCTTTTATTTGCATCTAGTAGGTTCTTATAGTTTATGACTAGAAGAAAGCCGTCAGGACCTCTACTTTTTTACAGCAAAATTGAAAGCACAACTCACAGAAATTGTAGAGAAATAAGGCGAAGTTTACAGTATATAGAGGAAGAGCACGAGGACAATAGAAATACTACCAAGGAGATGGTTGAAAATCAAAATAATCCGCTGCCTTCTGTGGTTGCCGCAAATCCAGTGAATCAGAATTCTGCTCCTTGTACTATGTACGACTATGCTAAGCCTAATTTAGCGAGGGCTGAATTGAGTATTGTTAGACCTATAATTGCTGTAAATAATTTTGAACTAAAACCTAACACTATACAAATGATCCAACAGTTTGTTCAGTTTGATGGTTTGCAGAATGAAGACCCAAATACTCATTTGGCCAACTTCTTAGAGTTCTGTGATACTTTCAAAATAAATGGCATTTCTGATGATACCATTCATCTTTGGTTATTTCCCTTTTCATTAAGGAACAAAGCTAAACAGTTGTTGAACTCATTACCACGAGGTTCCATCACTACTTGGGAACAAATAACCGAAATTTTTTTACTAAAGTATTTTCCGCCAGTTAAAATCGCAAAGTTGAGGAATGATATCTCTTCTTTTCTGCAGATAAATCTAGAAACTCTTTACGATGCATGGGAGAGGTACAGGGACTTATTAAGAAGGTGCCCTCATCATGGGTTACCCTTATGCTACAGGTTCAAACTTTTTACAATAGTTTGAACCCCTTAACTAGACAGTTAATCGATGCAGCCACTAGTGGAACCCTAAATAACAAAACATTTGAGGAGGCTTATGAATTTATTGAAGAAATGTCATTGAATAACTATCAGTGGCAAGTCATGAGAACAAAACCTAATAAAGCAATTGGTTTTTTCAACCTCGACACGGTCACTTTGTTATCAAACCAGGTAGAGCTTTTAAATAAAAATATTGATAGTTTATGTGTCTCTACATAGGTATATCTGGTGATGCAGTGTAACATAGGTGAAGGAGGAATGAATAATACAGAATTCCTAGCCTACAACCCTAGCACTACGAACGAACAAGTCAACTATATGGGTAACAATTCTAGACCTCAAAATAACCTCTATAGTAATACTTACAATGCAGGTTGGAGGAACCATCCCAACATCTCTTAGGGTGGTCAAGGCAATCAAAGACCACAACCTCCTCCAGGCTTTCAACAACCTTACCAGCAGGAAAAGAAGCTGAACCTTGAGGAGATGCTAACGAAATTCATTTCGGTGTCTGAAACAGGTTTCCAAAACATTGAGACAGCATTTAAAAATTAACAAGCGTCAATTCAAGGTCTCGAGACTCAAATAGGTCAGCTTGCTAAGCTGATCTCAGAAAGACCACAAAGTAGCTTACCTAGCAACACCGAGACTAACCCAAGAGAATAGCTCCATGTGATTACTGTTCAATATGAAGAAGGGTTAGTTGAGTCCAAACCAGAACCAAGACAAGAAACTATGGTAAGCCAAGATAAGGTGGATGAAAGCCAGAAAAAACAAAAATCGATAAGCAGAGAATACACACTTCGCGTGCCATACCCTAAAGCGATAAAGAAAGACCGTACAAATGAGCAATTCAGTAAATTTCTTAACATTTTAAAAAAGTTACATATTAACTTATCGTTTATTGAAGCTCTTTCACAGATGCCCAACTCAGTCAAATTTTTAAAGGAGCTTTTAGCAAACAAACGAACGTTAGATGATTCATCACATGTAGAGTTGAATGTAGTTTGCTCGGCCATTTTGTAGAATAAACTACCTAATAAATTGAAGATCCAGGGAGCTTTCCTATTCCTTGTTTAATTGGTAGTTTAGTTGTTAATAATGCTTTGGCTAACTTATGGGCAAGTATTAAAGTCATGCCCCATAAAATGTTTAAGCAGCTAGGTCTTAGGAAGCCCAAACAAACTAGGATGAGTATACAATTGGCAGAGAAAACTATTAGGTTTCCTAGGGGTATTGTTGAGGATGTACTCATTAAGATTGATAAATTCATATTCCCAGTAGACTTTTTTGTTTTAGACATGGAAGAGGACAGTGACATTCCTTTAATCTTAGGGCGACCCTTTTTAGCAACTGCCAGAACTATCATAAATGTTGGTACAGGTGAATTAACGCTTCGTGCAAGTGATGAAGCAGTTACTCTTCAGGCTCATGATTCGATTGAAATATCAAGTAATAAAGATAACCATATAAATTTGGTTAATAAGACTAATCATTTGGTTCAACCCTCTTTGCAGGAAAAACTTTTGAAAAACATAAATGAGCCATGTTCTAGTTCATGCACTAACAATGTAATCAACCACGAACGACGAATGCTACAGATAGATGAACTAGATGAATGGGGGACTCATCGTAAAGAGGAGCAAAAGCAACACCACGATGATTTTAATGAGAGAACCAATCAATTCAAGGTTGGGGACCAAGTCTGGCTAGACAAAAAGGACTCTCGAATTACCACTTCAGAGCTCAACGCAAACAGAGTGACTCCTTTTACGGTACTAAAAGTCTTTCCATACGGTACAGTCGAGGTAACCCATTCGCATCTCGGCACTTTTAAGGTAAACAGTACTTGACTTAAACCTTATTTAGATAAAGGAATTGACAGCGAGGAATAGGAGTTTCGACTTCGTGATCCACCATAACCATGTGAATACGAGGTAAAGTCAAGCTTAGACTCTAAATAAGCACTTCTCGGGGGGCAACCCGAGCACTAACACCGCTAACAAGTATATTTTTATCTATTTTCAATGTTAAATGTAGGTTTGTTTTTTCTTTTTGACCCACACAGCCTGGACACACGGGCGTGTCCCAGGCCATGTGCTCTAACAGGGATTAAATAGTGTGTTACACGGCCTAGCGACATGGCCGTGTGTACCACACGGCTTGGACACACGGACTTGTTCTTGACCGTGATGACCCTGGAGCTAAATTTCCCAAATATCGATAGAGACACAGGCTAAAAAAATCCACACGGGCATGTCTCAGGCCGTGTGAAAATTGGAGCTAAATTTCTCGAATTTTAAATAAGACAGAGGGCTCCACGGGCGAGCCACACAGTCGCGTAGTCGGACACACGGGTATGTAGGATACCACACGGGCATGGGAGAAGCAAACAACATAGCACACGATCGTGCGATACGGCCATGTGAACCACACGGCCTGGACACACGAGCGTATCCTAGGCCGTGGATGACTAAGTTAGTATTATCCTCGATGAACATGGGCTGAAAATTGAGCCACACTAGCGTGTGACACAACCGTGTGGCCCAACGTGGATCGTTACACAATCGTGTTACCTTAAAAGCCCTAAACCCTAGTTTCTTTTTCATAATTTGTCTTCTTCTTCACTCAAAATTAACCCTAGCCACCGTTCCCCTTTCCCCCTAATCCGGCTTCCGTCACCCACCACCGGTCGTACCCCCTTTCCTCTCGTCCTCTTTCTTTCCTTTTCTTTTTCCCCTCTCCCTTGCGCGCACACACCTCCTACCCCACCGAACCCTTTTTTGTTTTCCTTTTTTCCCTCATCTTTCTTCCCCCACCGTTCGGCCACCCACCATTTTCCTTACCGCTATCCCATCGTCCGATCTGTAACGCACTGACCATCACCTCACCACCAACATCAGTCACCCCTTTTACCCTTTCTTTTTCTTTATTTTAATCAAATATTAATTTATTATAATTAGGAATAGTATTTCTTTATTAATTTTATTAATCATAATAAATGAGTTCTTTTTGTTATTGTATTAGTTTTAGTTCTTTTCGAGTTACAACATAGGATTTTTGCTACTCTTTCATTGCATTGTTCTTTACTATTTCTTTTACTTTTTCAGACTTTGTCTTATATTTTTGGACTTAGTTATTTGGTTTATTATTTCTTATTAATTATTTCCGACTCAAACTCCTGGTTTTTGCATACTTTAGTATTTACACTTACTGTTTTAAGAGTTAAATCCTATTGGAATATTTGGATTTTACTTAGTACTATATTATTTATTGATACATTTTTTCACTTTTGCAGGTACATTATGACAAACACACGCGGCAAGTCTAAGGTAGTCGTCCCCACCTCGAAGAAGCGGAAGGGCCTCGGTAGGACCTCCTCCTCGAGCGCATCTATCGAGGTTCATCATCCTTACCTCAAATTCTCTGCAGACCACCTGAGGATTTATTTCAACTCCTGCGCTTGCGACTACTAGGTTTGGGCAGATGTATTGACTTACCTGCATTGGAGCAGGTCGGACTAGCTAATGAGGCCCGTGCTTTCATTGCTACGGCACCATGGGACCGTTTCTTTGATATCGTCGAGCCCATAATTTGGAGCTTACTTTGGAGTTTTGCTCTACGTTTTACCTTCAGCAAGTGATGTCATCGCATGACGAGCGCGGTACCATTACATTTCGATTGGTGCGACATATGAGCATCCCTGAGTTTGGCGTAGCTTTGGGCATCTACACCGATGAGTTTATGGGTGTCGATAACTTTCTTCACCTCCACTGTCACATCCATTATTCACCTTTGTGTTGTTGGACCGATCTCACAACTAGTCAGATCCATTATGACGAGAGTTGCTCGAAGGCGACATCTCTTTCTCCAGCTCAACGATACATCCATGTCTTATTAGCTCACACGTTGACTAGCAGGAGAGAGAGCAGAGGAGTTGTAAGCACTACTGATGCATACTATCTTTGGAGCATGGCAACCTGCCACATATTTGACTTAGCTTATTTCATTGCTCTCGCCTTTCGCCATCAGATAGATCGCCACAAGAAGCGCCCTATCTGTCTAGGCCCTTACATGAATTGCCTCGATCGATACTTTGGTTTACTTAACACACCAGAACAATCCTCAATACTTAGCATATTTTTGGATGATTTATCATATAATTTAGTGAATTAGATGCTCCTAATCCCTTAATTTCATGTTTTATACTCAAGAGAGCATAGCGAAACAAAATGAGCAAAAAATGGGCCAAAATGGATAAAATGGGCTGATTTAAAGATCTACACGGCCAAGACAAATTTCACACGGGCTGAGCACACCCACGTCTGAGCCATACGGGCTGGCCACATGCCCATGTGGCATCCCGTGTCGATATCGCTCCCTGTTTCCCAAATATAGAAAATGCCAAATTTTAGGGTTTTTGAGCATTCTAAAGTCTATATTAACACACTAAAAGAGGACCTAAGGGGGACACGCAGAGTAGAACATAGGAATTTCTCGAAGAACGCCAACGGATTCAGCTTGGAAGCGGGATCTCTTTCAAGACTGAAGATCTCCCTCCAATTTCTCACTCAGAGTTTTTGGGTTTCTTTATGTTTTGTTATTTTCCTATTTTTGAGATGTTTTCCTACTACATTATGAATTAAACTCTCTAAATACCTAGGGAGGATGAAACCTAAGACAAATCTTGTTATTTAATATTCTGAATTTAATGATAAATACTTGTTCTTGTTCTTAATTATGTTTTCTTAATTCTTGTTATAATATTTTCAAGATACTGATTCAAGTTGATGTGCTTTTTCAGTGGAGCAAAAGTCCTTATTTAAGGGTAGATCTTACATAATTAAGCGGAGTTGCATGCAAGTCTAGAAATAGGGTGACATAAATCTGCCAGATTAGAGTCAAATCTAATAAAGGAATCCATAGATCGAGTTAATGCGACAATAGGGGTTTTAATTAGAAAGAAATTTCAATTAATCAACCTAGAGTTAGTTGTTTTTAGTCTCGAAAGAGATATAAACATAATTTAGGGATTTTTACGGATCAAGACAAGTGAATAAATCGTTTGGTTCAGATTCGGAATAATAAGTGAAGTGTAGGTGGATTCTTCCTTGGGTATTATCTTTATTATTGGTTTATTCGATTATTTTCTTCACTCTCTGTCGCATTCAATAGTAAATTAGTTAGTTAATATTAGAATAAAACAAATCCCTTATATTTTAGGTTAAATAATCGAAAGAAAGTTAATACTAGTTCTTTTAGTCTTTGTGTATACCATATTCTGGACTTGCCATAACAATACTACCATTCGATAGGTGCGCTTGCCTTACTCGTGATCGTAGTCTAGTTTAGTGTTCCATAAAATGATCATCAAGTTTTTGGCACCGCTTTCGAGACTAAGATATTAGGAACGCTTAATTTTTATTACTTTAGCCATTTTTTTAATTTTATTGCACTTTATTTTTTGTTTTTATTTTAATTTACTAATTTTTCTTTTATTTGCTTCTGGCAGGTTCTTATAGTTTATGAGTAGAAGAAACCCATCAGGACCTCTACTTTTTTATAGTGAAATTGAAAGCACAGCTCCTAAAAATAGTAGAGAAATAAGGCCGAGCTTACAGAGGAAGAGTACAAGGACGTTACTAATACTATCGAGGAGATGGATTAAAATCAAAATAATCCACTACCTCCTGTGATTGTCGTAGCTCCTGTAAATCAGAATCCTGCTCCGTGTCCTATGTACGATTATGCTAAGCCCAATCTCACTAGGGCTGAATCGAGTATTATTCGACCTACCGTTACTGCAAACAATTTTGAACTGAAGCCAAATACAATTCAGATGATCCAGTAGTTTATTCAGTTAGATGGTTTGCAAGATGAGGATCCAAATACTCATTTGGCCAACTTTTTGGAATATTGCGAAACTTTCAAGATCAACGGCATTTCTAACGATGCCATTCGCCTAAGGCTATTTCCCTTCTCGTTAAGAAATAAGGCTAAGAAGTAGTTGAACTCCCTACCACGAGGTTCAATCACTACTTGGGAACAGATGACCGAGAAGTTTCTAGTAAAGTACTTTCCACAAGATAAGATAGCCAAATTGAGGAATGATATCTCTTATTTTTTGCAGATGGATTTAGAAACTTTATATGATGCATTGGAGAAGTATAAAGACTTAATAAGAAGGCGCCCTCACTATGGGTTACCTTTATGGCTACAGGTTCAAACTTTTCACAACGGTTTGAACCCCTCAACTAAGCAAATGGTCGATGCAGCTGCTGATGGAACCATAAATAAAAAAACACCCGAGGAGGCTTATGAGTTTATAAAGGAGATGCCACTAAATAACTATCAGTGGCAAGTCATGAGAACAAAGCCAAAAAAATCAGCCGGTGTTTTCAACCTAGATGTCGTTACCATGTTATCAAACCAAGCAGAACTCTTGAATAAAAAGATTGACAGTCGATGTGGTTCTACGTAGGTACATCCAGTGATGCAGTGTGACAATAGTGGAGGTGGAATGGGCAATTCAGAATATTTATCCTTCGGCCCCAACATGGAGAACAAGCAAATAAATTATATGGCTAATAATCCTCGACCTCAAAATAATCCTTACAGTAACACTTACAATGCAGGTTGGAGGAACCACTCAAGCTTCTCATTGGGAGGCCAATGAAATCAGAGACCATCACACCTTCCAGGCTTCCAACAACAACCTTACCAGCAAAAGAAAAAGTCGAACCTTGAAGAGATGATGACAAAGTTTATTTCAGTGGCGAAAACCCATTTTCAAAACACTAAAACTGCACTTAAAAATCAACAAGCATCAATTCAAGGGCTCGAGACTCAAATAGGTCAGTTTGCTAAGCTGATCTCAGAAAGACCACAAGGTAGCTTGCCTAGGAACACCGAGACTAACCGAAGAGAACAGCTCCATGCAATTACTGTTCAATATGAAGAAGGATTAGTTGAGTCCAAACCAGAACCAAGACAAAAAACTATGGTAAGCCAAGATAAGGTGGATGAAATCCAGAACAAACAAAATCCGGTAAGTAGAGAATACACACCTCGCGTGCCATACCCTAAAGCGATAAAGAAAGACTGCACAGACGAACAATTCGATAAATTTCTTAACATTTTAAAAAAGTTACATATTAACTTACCATTTATTGAAGCTCTTTTGCAGATGCCCAACTCGGACAAATTTTTAAAGGAGCTTCTGGAAAACAAACGGAAGTTAGATGATTCGTCGCATGTAGAGTTGAATGTAGTTTGCTTGGCCATTTTGTAGAATAAACTACCCAATAAATTGAAAGATCCAGGGAGCTTTACTATTCCTTTTTTAATTGGTAGTTTAGATGTTAATAATGCTTTGGCTGACTTAGGGGCAAGTATTAACGTCATGCCCTATAAAATGTTTAAGCAACTAGGTCTTAGGAATCCCAAACAAACTAGGATGAGTATACAATGGGCAGATAAAACTATTAGGTTTCCTAAGGGTATTGTTTAGGACGTACTCATTAAGATTGATAAATTCATATTCCCAGTGGACTTTGTTGTTTTAGACATGGAAGAGGACAGTGACATTCCTTTAAACTTAGGGCGTCCCTTTTTAGCAACTACCAGAACTATCATAAATGTCGGTACAGGTGAATTAATGCTTCGTGCAGGTGATGAAACGGTTACTCTTCAGGCTCGTGATTCGATTGAAATATCAAGTAATGAAGATAACCATATAAATTTGGTTAATAAGACTAATCATTTGGTTCAACCCTCTTTGCAGGAAAACCTTTTGAGAAACATAAATGAGCCACGTTCTAGTTCATGCACTAACAATGTAACCATCCATGAACGATGAATGTTACAGATAGATGAACTAGATGAATGGCAGACTCATGGCAAGGAGGAGCAAAAGCAACACCACAACGAGTTTAATGAGAGAACCAATCAACTCAAGGTTGGGGACCAAGTCTGGCTAGACAAAAAAGACTCTCAAATTACCACTACAGAGCTCAACGCAAACAGGGCGACTCCTTTAACGGTACTCAAAGTCTTTCCATACGGTACAGTCGAGGTAACCCATTCGTATCTCGGCACTTTTAAGGTAAATAGCACTCAACTTAAACCTTATTTAAATAAAGGAATTGACTGTGAGAAAGAGGAGTTTCGACTCCGTGACCCACCGTAACCATTTGAATACGAGGTAAAGTCAAGCTTAGACTCTAAATAAGCATTTCTCGGGAGGCAACCCAAGCCCTAACATCACTAACTAGTTTATTTTTATCTATTTTTCAATGTTAAATGCAGGGTTTTTTTTTACCCACACGGCCTAGACACACGGGCGTGTCCCAGGCCGTGTGCTCTAACAGGGATTAAACAGTGTGTTACATGGCCTAGCGATATGGCCGTGTGTACCACACGGCTTGGACACACGGGCGTGTTGTTGATTGTGTTGACCCTAGAGCTAAATTTTCCCAAAATCGACAGATACACAGGAAAAAAAAAAGCCACACGGGCGTGCGACACAGCCGTGTGTCCCACATGGCCTGGACACACAGGCGTGTCTCAGGCCATGTGGAAACTGGACCTAAATTTCTCAAATTTTAAATAAGACAGAGGGCTCCACGGGTGAGCCACACGACCGTATAGTCAGACACACAGGCGTGTAGGATACCATACAGGCATGGGAGCAGTGAACAACGTAGCACATGACCTGGACACACGGGAGTGTCCTAAGCCATGCGACAACTAAGCTAGTATTATCCTCGATGAACACGGGCTGGAAATCGAACCACACGTGCGTGTGACACAGCCGTGTGGCCTAACATGGACCGTTACACGATTGTGTTTCCTTAAAAGCCCTAACCCCAAGTTTCTTTTTCATCTTTATCTTCTTCTTCACTCAAAATTAACCCTAGTCGCCGCTCTCCTTTCCCCATAATCAGGCTTCCGTCACCCCCACCGGTCGTACCCCATTTCCCCTCATCCTCTTTCTTTCCTTTTTTCCCCCTCTCCCTTGCGCACACATATCTACTCCCCCGTTGAACCCCTTTTTCCCCTCCTTTCTTCCCTTATTTTTCTTCCCCCACCATCCGGCCACCCACCATTTTCCTTACCGCTCTCCCGTCGTCCAATCTGTAGCCCTCCAACCATCACCTCACTACCGACATCGGTCACCCCTTTTACCCTTTCTTTTTCTTTATTTTAATCAAATATTAATTTATTATAATTAGGAATAGTATTTCTTTATTAATTTTATCAATCATAATAAATGAGTTCTTTTTGTTATTGTATTAGTTTTAGTTTTTTCCCAGTTACAACATAGGATTTTTGCTACTTTTTGATTGCATTGTTCTTTACTATTTCTTTTACGTTTTCAAGCTTTGTCTTATAGTTTTGGACTTAGTTATTTGGCTTATTATTACTTGTTGATTATTGATGACTCAAACTCTTTATTTTTGCATACTTTAGTATTTACACTTACTGTTTTAGGAGTTAAATCCTATTGGAATATTTGGATTTTACTTAGTTCTATATTATTTATTGATACATTCTTTCACTTTTGAAGGTACATTATGACAAACACACGCGGCAAGTTTAAGGTAGCCGTCCCAGCCTCGAAGAAGCAAAAGGGCCTCGGTGGGACCTCCTTCTCGAGCGCATCTACCGAGGTTCGTCATCCTTACCTCAGATTCTCTGCAGACCCACCTGAGGATTTATTTCAGCTCCTACGCGTGCGACCACTAAGATTGGGCAGATGTATTGACTGGGCCACATTGGAGCAGGTCAGACTAGTTAACGAGGTTTATGCTTTCATTGCTACGGCACCATGGGACCGTTTCTTTGATATCGTCGAGCCCACATATATGGAGCTTACTTTGGATTTTTGCTCAACGTTTTACCTTCAGCGAGTGATGCCATCATATGACAAGCACGGTACCATTACATTCTGACTTGGTGGCCCGGTGCGACATATGAGCGTCCTTGAGTTTGGCGCAACTTTGGGCATCTACACCGATGAGTTTATCGGTGCCAATAACTTTCTTCACCTCCACCATCTCATCCATTACTCACCTTTGTGTTGTTAGACCGATCTCACAGCTAGTCAGATTCATTATGACGCAATTCACTCAAAGGCAAATCTCTTTCTCCAGCTCTACAATACATCCATGCCTTATTAGCTCACACGTTGACTAGCAGGAGGGAGAGCACAGGAGTTGTAAGCACTACTGACACATACTATCTTTAGAGCATGGCAACTGGCCACATATTCGACTTAGCTTATTTTAGTGCTCTTGCCTTTCGCCATCAGACAGATCGCCACAGAAAGGGCCCTATCTGTCTAGGCCCTTACATGACTCGCCTCACTCGATACTTTGGTTTACTCAGCACACCGGAGCAGTCCTCAACCCTTACCATAGTCGGTCAGATGTCTCCTCAGGGTATCTCGACCATGATTCTTATGAGGATGATCGAGCGGCGGCATGGAGTGGACCCACCTCAGTATAGACTAGTCCAGTCTGACATTCAGTAGGACCCAGAGGACGTCACTAACGATGTTCCTCCGTATCACGAGGAAACACCACATCCTTCATCATCGAGTCACCGACATGCTCCCTCTGTTGCTAGCGCTCTAGGAGTATTCTCTGAGGAGTTCGCTAGTTTTCGTGTACTATACTCAGAGGTTCGACAGTATTGATGCAACTTTACAGCAAATCTAGCAGTACCTTCACATCACTCCTCTAATGCCACCAACTAGTGACACTGATCAGTCTGATGATGAGGACCATTAAGGCCAATTATTTTTTTGTTTATGTTTATCTTTATTTTTGTCTTTTATTTTTACTTTTATTTTTATTTTATTCTTCTTGTTATGTCTATTTTGTTTTCCTATTTTGAACTTTATATTAATTATTATGGTTGTTTCTCAATGAGTAACCCTTTAATCCTCTTCAGTATTGTGTTTATTTTCTTATCAGTTGCTCAGAATTCTACACTACCCCTACATCTATCTACAATTCCATTTTTCACTATTCTCAGAAATTCATCCACCATTCAGGGCAGTTTCAGTTATCTCCCTATCTTATGATATTTTGTTTCTATTATGATTTATATTTGTTTGTAACTTAAGGAAAATGTACATCTTACGTGTGGGGAGGTTATTTATATGATGATCAGAAAATCCCTAAATTATGTCTTGTGCTTAAATAATTTTCTCATATTACTATTAGAATGGATTTTTCTTTGGTTTATAATTTTTATCGATATGCTTTAGATTAAATTCATAAGTAATTGTGCATTGATTGTTTAAACTTTAAGCCATTAGAGAATCAAGCATGATAAGTCTATTTTCAGAATTAAAATTTTCTAGGTTGTTTCCCTAAATTGAGGTATTACCTTGAAGTTTGAAATTTGTAAGATTGACATCAAAAGTCGTAATTTTTGTGAGATTTTGAGCATTTAGAGCATACATTTTTTTTCGTGCTCACTTTATTATTGGTTATAAGTGTGTAAATATTGAATTGTTATTCTAGAACTTGCTTCGATTATACATGTCGAGACCACACCTTTGATTTGATATATTGAGATGATAAAGGCACCTAGGTTTTAACCCACTTATCTCATAAAAAGCCTACCTTCACAAATTAACCCTTAGTGAACCCCTTTGAGCCTAACAAATCGTTTCTTAATTTACCTTTAATATTAAACCATACATCAGACTTTTTGATTCGTTGAGAATTTTACCTATTTTATTGACTCCCTTTTTGTCGAGATTTGATTTGGTTAAATGCCTAACTATGTTCTTTTATTTTAGTAGTATGATTTTATCTTATTATTCATTCCTTCATTCTAAAAAATATATATACATTTATGTTGATTCTTGTTAGTTCTTCGTTATGAGCTAAGTATTTAATTCCCTATTCTGAGAAGAAGCTCATGTTTCTCGTTAGTAAATTCGATTGATGTAATTATTTAAATATTTTTCTATTTAGGTAATTTATCAAATCGATCTCAATTCTAACCTTCTTTTTCAGCCTTTATCCACACCTTTGACCCAAGCCCCGTTACAACCCATTAAAGACCTTTTGATTTGTGTATCACATCATTTTATAGTGGTGGAGATTTAATTTTCATACAAGCTTTTGGTAATAACTTTTCATGTTTGACTCTTGAGTGCTTAATTTTTGAACCTTAAACACTTTGAGTGATTTGAGTGAATCTTTAGAGAGGATGTCAGTTCTTGTTAATTTTTTGAACTAAAGGTAATTATTTAGATAAGGGTAAATACCTATGTTTTCATGCTTAAAATGTTAGACTTGGATTGCTTGTGCATTTAGTGCTCTTTTAGTTGAATTATCAATGTATGATTATTTTTGAAATTATGATAAATCATTATTGATGAGAATTATGAATTAAGGAAGTTTAATTTTAATTGTGAGTTGAGGATTTTGCTTGAAGACAAGCAAATGCTTAAGTGTGGGGATTTAATTATGAGTTGAGGATTTTGCTTGAAGACAAGAAAATGCTTAATTGTGGGGATATTTGATGAACCATAAAAGTAACACATTTTAATATCATACTTAGCCTATTTTTGGATGATTTATCATATAATTTAGTGAATTAGATGCTCCTAATCCCTTAAATTCATGTTTTATACTCAAGAGAGCATAGGGGAACAAAAGGAGCATAAAATGGGCAAAAAACGGACAAAACAAGCTAATTAAAAGATTCTCATGGCCAAGACAAATTCCACACGGGCTGAGCACACTCACGTGTGATCTACATAGGCTGGCCACGCGCCCATGTGGCAGCTCGTGTTGATATCGCTCCAGGTTTCCCAAATAAGCGGATAAAGCCAAATTTTAAGGTTTCTGAGCATTCTAAAGTCTATAAATACATACTAGAAGAAGACCTAAGGGGACGCACAGAGCAGAACAGAGGAATTACTCGAAGAACACCAACAGATTCAGCTCAGAAGCAGGATCTCCTTCAAGACTGAAGATCTCCCTCCAATTTCTCTCTTGAAGTTTTTGGGTTTCTTTATGTTTTTTTATTTTCCTATTTTTGAGATGTTTTCCTACTACATTATGAACTAAACACCCTAAATACCTAGGGAGGATGAAACCTAAGATAGATCTTGTTATTTAATATTTTGAATTTAATGATAAATAGTTGTTCTTGTTCTTAATTATGTTTTCTTAATTCTTGTTTCAATATTTTTAGGATATTGATTCAAGTTGATGTGCTTATTCATTGGATCAAAAGTCCCTGTTTAAGAGTAGATCTTACATAATTAAGCAGAGTTGCATGCAACCTTAGAAATAGGGCGGCATAAATCTACCGAATTAGAGTTAAATTTAATAAGGGAATCCATAGATCGAGTTAATGCAACAATAGGGGTTTTAATTAGAAAGAAATTTCTATTAATCAACCTAGAGTCAGTTGTTTTTAGTCTCGAAAGAGATATTAACATAATTTAGGGATTTCTTCGGGTCAAGACAAGTGAATAAATCATTTCGTTCAGATTCGAAATAATAAGTGAAGTCTAGGTGAATTCTTCCTTGGGTATTGTCTTTATTATTGGTTTATTCGATTATTTTCTTCACTCTATGTCGCATTCAGTAGTTAATTAGTTAGATAATATTAGAATAAAATAAATCCCTTATATTTTAGGTTAAATAATAGAAAGAAAGTTAATACTAGTACTTTTAGTCCTTGTGGATATGATATTCTAGACTCGCCATAACTATACTACCATTCGATAAGTGCGCTTGCCTTAGTCGTGATCGTAGTCTAGTTTAGTGTTCCATAAAACGATCATCAGTGAACTATATGTATGCATATATGAAAATATACATTCAGTTTAATGGTGTATTCATGATGCAAATGAAAGTATATGTGTATATGAAAATCTATAATTGGCCAAATGTTTAGTATATGTGACCTTGTAATTGTGATTTATGTGTATTCATATATGAATGAGTATATTCAGCCAAGGATATATATGTGATCTTAGAAGTGAAAAACAACTATGATATTAATTACATGTGTATTCGATCTAATTAGATTTGATGCATAGTTAAATGTTTGATAAATGCATTTTTGCAAGTTTGAAAATGTATATGAATATGATATAATGATTCGATTTTTTTATAATGAATTACAAATATTACTGAGTTATTTATTTGCTTATGAATTACTAAGCTTTCAAAGCTTACTGTGTGTGTATGTTTACCTCTGTTTTATCTATTTTGGAATCTAGTTACGAGCTCGGGGATCGTCAGCAAAGTCTATCACACTATCGACTATTTTCGGTACTTTATAAGTTTAGACGTGAACCTATGGCATGTATAGGCTAAATTATATTTGGCTAAGTTTGAAGTTGTGTATATATATTAAGCCATACGAAAATGGCTAATATGTTATGTAAGTTTATATGTGTCATATGCATTGAAAATGGTTGGTGATTTTGGATGTGGTTTGTTTGAATCGGCATGGTATATACATAAGTATGAATTATGCTTGTTATGTTACTCATGGTTAAAATGATTCGGTTATGTCTTGTATTTGATAGTAATGGTTTAATTTGGTTGATGAGTGTATTTTGCTAAATGTTGAATTTAGGTAATGAATATATTTGATTGATGATTCGACACTTGCATATATATATTTAGGCATATGATGTATTGGTTTGATATATATTATCTCAAGGTATATATGTTTGAGGTGTTGGTAATATGTTTCAGTAATGAGAAACATTAAGTATGATTTTATAATTTGGCTTAGTAAAAGGTAAAATAATGAGTATATATATATTGTATGTGAAATGGCTATATAGATTCGTTTCTTAATTGACAATTAATGAATGTGTAGAAGTTAACTTTGCTAGTCAAATAGATAAGAGAAGAATTGGTCTTGTATATGATATTTTGGTATGATGTATAACATGTGAAATCGGCATGTTTTGATTTAGCATTAATATTTATAAATTTGGTTTATTAAGTCATATAGAATTGGTATGAATCATTTGTATATGTATTAATGACCGAATAGATGATGTTTGAATGGTTAGTATTATGCATATAATGTAACACCCCAAACCCGGCCTAGACGTTATGACCGGATCCGACGTGCCACATCAAAAACGTTAAAAACATTTTTCCGTACTAAGTTCAGAAAATCATACTTGATGTTCAAAGGATTAATTCATTAAGGGTTAAAGTAAATGGAAGCTATGCACCAGGTAGGAAACCGGAAAAAGGAGGTGAGTCCATCGGACTGCTTAAGTACCAAGCTCTTTCGGATCCAATCCTAGACATGCACACTGCCATTGCCACACTCTAACATCACGTATATTTTTAGGTTACCATTGAAATTATGTCTATTTTAGAATAAAACATATTTAAGTTTGTAAAACGTTATCATAGTAGAAGCCTTGTTTGTAATCGTGTTACTTTGAAATTAGTTTATGTTTTCGGAAAACGAACCCTAGATCTAGCCCATTTTGATAGTTAATATAATTTAAGGTCATCATGATAAGTTATAAATCGAAACCCAATTAAAAATAATCATAAGCGGCCTTATTACATAACAAAACCCAAATCATCAAAGTAAAGAAAATTGAAGTCCAAATCACTAGAAGAAATCCATATTGCAGAACGAGTGGCCACTCCGAATCCCTCGCAGCTCCAAGCCCACTATGGCTGGGGATTACCTGCATGGATGAAAATAGGGGATGAGTTTGGAGAAACTCAGTGTGTAAAATTAACCCAACCATAGCCCATATCAGCTCAAACCACAGAAATAGAATAAATTGGCCTTAGCCGAGAACAGAATACAGAATTAAGCCCATAGGCCCATAACAGATCAGATCAGATATTTCATGTATATGCAAAACCCAACCCATATCCAACCATGTACACCCCCATACCATCCTTTCACCATGTAGGGAGACTACTCGACCCACCCAACCGCTACACGCCACAGAATTATGCAGCATGGCTGCCAGAACAGATAATGTGACAGAGTCACCAGATACAAATAATCGTGGCAGAGCCACCAGAACAGAAAATGTGGTAGAGCCATCAGATCAGATAATTGTGGCATAGCCACCAGGAGGCTTCCTCCAAAATATAACCCATGTCCCCATGCAACAAATATACATTCATGGCATACATCATACAAATTTAAATCAACATGCTTTTCAGACAAAATTAACCCTAGGGGCATATTGGTCATTTACACCTAGGGGTATCATGGTAATTTTCCATACATAAGGGTATTGTAGTGATTTAGCTACTTCTAGGGTTTTCATGCATATCCTATCCATTTACGTACTATCAGAATACTTACCGCGCATACTTACCAAATTGAGCCCGTTGGCCCATGAACCCGATTTTTGGCCCATTAAGCCTAAGTTATCAAAATGCATGAAATCGCACGTACTGCAGTTTATTACCTTCAGAATACCAAACATACAAACCCAACTATCTGACGAGCATTCGCACACTCGCAAATTCCCAAAATACCAACTTTTCGGCATTTCAGCTTTTCGGCTTTTGCCGATCGAGTCTATGAGAGGGTGTCAGTTACACACCTATTTTATAATGATTCGCTGACGAGATCCACGCACGAACTGCCTACAATTATAATACTACCACGTTAATCTTACTACCGAAACGAACTACATATTAACTTCTTACCATATTCGGCCAACAACACCTTAGGCCTTAGCGTTCCTACCTTTGCCGAAAATAGTGTCTCGATCCAGATCCGTTCGCTCCACTTGTCCAAGCCCTTGATCAACAGCCTCTTAATCACACTATTACCAAAATAATACTATTATCACAACCCCTTAGGGCTACAAGTACAAAAAACGACAACCTCCCTAACCTTTTAGGGATTCTGGCTTTTCTTAAAATATGCAAGATAGACTAAGTTGGAAAGACTTACCACCGATTCTTCCAGTCAACGTTCCCCCTTAGTTCCTACTTGATTCTGATGCAGTTCTAAGCCCTCAAACGATAACAAAAGTTGAGCCCTCAGTGATCTCAGTATTCGGCTATGTCCCTAGGATAGTGTGGGAGTTTCGGCTTTTTGCAAAAGTGTAGAGAAAGATAAAATATGAGGTTTTTTACTTGTGGTATTGTCGACAGAAACCTAGGGTTTAGAGGTTGAGAGAATCAGCCAAAGATGATGAGAAAAATAAGAGATTTGGCTAGGGAAAAATCGGCACAAAATGAGTCAAGTTTTCGGGATTTCAGGATTTGAGGCAATCGGCTATAGTCTTAAAAATAATGGAAGGAAGGTGGTATAGAGTAGGGTGGCTGAAGGATTCGGCTATGGGGAAAGGAAGAAGAAAAGAATAAGTGGATGGAGAGAAGAGAAAAAGAAAAGAAGAAGGGAATGATCAGGAAACGGCACCACTTACCACTAATGCCGAATTTATACTGGCACTAACCCTAGCCGAAATTCCCATGCTAAAGTCCCTTGGCCGGCCACCTCTTGTTCCTTGATCATCTCCTAGATTTCCTCCCTTATCTGCTCTTAAATCCTATCCCTTATCAACTCCTAAATCCTATCCCTTATCAACTCCTAAATCCTCTCCTGATAGACTTTCACTTCAGTTCCAGTACTTACCTTTTCCATTCATAAAAATTAATCCCTTATCTGCTGTCATTGTGACTTGAACCTGGGTCCTCCCAATCATCCACACGCCACTTATAGCATTCCCAGTGGCGTCACTTAGCCACTTTACCACATGCTTCCTTGTGATTTATTTTACACAATTAATACCTAAAAGCCCAATTAACCAGAACCCCTTTTTCTTATAGAATTAAAATTAATTAAAACTACCGGGTTTTACCTTAAGCTTGGGCCTTCTAGAGGCCCACTACCGTACTTAATCCTACGACAACAAACAAGACACAGAATTTTTAAATTTTTCCAACTTTTTTAAAATTCCCGAAAATTGGGGCGTTACATATAAATTTTAGTATGTTTTGATTTGATAATTATGTTCAAAAATGCTCCATATTAATATGGTAATATGCGCATGAATTTGCAATGTAATAGAAGTATATTTGGCCATGTTGTAAAGCTAGCTATTATCTTTTATGATAATGAATATTATGCCATGATATAAGGCGATATGGTATAATATACGAATGTATATTGATTATGTTTTCAAAAGCCAATGCTGCATATATTATTATTAAATAAATTTTGTTATATGATATGTTTGGTTATTAAGCACATGTATATCATTGGGATATTAAATGCTGAAATTTTCTAAGGTACTAGGTTTCTTTAATGATAATAATACATGAATTTTGTATGTATTTAAAAGTATATTATATATGACTTTAAGTTTTCATTGATATTTGTATTATGATTTAAATTATGTGTTTATTGTTTAAATAGATTTATGTTTTAGTTATGTGAATATAACATATGTGTATACGTGAATGTTTGAAATTTTGTGTCCTGTCCAATAATACCTCGTAACCCCATTCTGGCGACGGACACGGGTTAGGGGTGCTGCATTTACTTCGAACAGGACCCAAGTAGAATAGATCCTAGATCTGTTTATAGATTTATTCACTTGCGATGTTCATAGTGTAGCATTCCTTAATCCTGAGTGGACGATAGGCTATGCATGAATGACTCTTATACTTTGATGCAAATTATATTCTTTCATTGGAATTACATGATAGATTAAAAGTAAAACATGATCATGAGTCAATTTTCTTTTTGATATATGATTTAAATACTATATGATTGTAATTTACTTTTCATGAAAGAAGATGTAATGGTTACCATGATATAAAATATGATCATATTGGGAGAATGAATTTACCTTAAAAAGATTAAGGATATCCTATGAGGGTAACACACTTATGACAATATCATTAGACAAGCACTTATTAAGTAGCTTTTGTAATGGTATATAATAAAAGAAAAGCTCAATCACAATACTTTAGTGGAATGACTTCCTGACTAAATAATGTTGTAACTCTTGGAAAAATCCCAGCTTGAAAAAGCTTTTCTTGCACAAAGGAAAATTAAAATTTTGAAATCCGACCCAGTTTTGTGATATTTATAGCAATCAACCTTAACCGAATTCATACATGTGTTTTCAACTTAGCAAAGGCTCGTTGTTCCCTACTTTCAACCAAACAATCTTCTTCACTATTCTCATACCACGAACTACTTCGAATGTAGGCTCAAACCAATTGAATCAAAATATAGAACTAGAAAAAGTTCTAGTTCTCTCTTCTCAATAGAAACCAGTAGAATTGTTATTCTGGAAAAATATATGTAATATTTAAGAATATATTTTCTCTATTTTTTGGCAAAATAACAATCTCGCAAAGTTGTATTAATAGCTTTATTGGTGCCATATATATTTATAGGAAGAAAAGGTAGACTCTTGTTGAGTTTTAGTGGTTTATTCAAATAAAAAAACATCCTACTTAGAGTAAGACTAGGGTGGACGGCACACCCTAGTATTCCTACTAGGGTTGTCATCCCCTTCATGTCCATGAGGGGTTTTTGGGCCTCTCTCACATCGGGTCCAATTATGAGTACTCCTTGGGCATTTTTGATCTAGTACTCTGTAATTTGATCCAACCCGATTCAGTTTTTCTACTTCCCAACATAAAATTTAATATTTATATATATAATAATTTCCTCATCCTTATTTTACCCTTAGCAAAATTTTAACGATTTTGCCCATAGTAAAATTTTGAGAAAATATGTTTCATATTTCACAACTCAACATTTCCAGCATGGCCGAATGGTTTATTTTCATTTTTGGGTTTCAAAACAGTCTAGTAACATAAAATCATTCTTCTAAACATTTTTTCAGTAATCCATATAATATTGCAAATGGATCATTTCCATTTTCATTTCCATTTTTGGAAACCTAAATTCATTTTTAAATGATTCCATTTCTCCAATTCGAAGAAAAACCATAATCATTCTTGAATGTTTCCCATTTTTCTTTTCCTATTCATTTCGTTCATTTCTATTCAGAGGCATAATTCATTTCTGGTTTCAATGAGCTAGTACAGGGACCGATTGGACATATATAGTTGAGACTCAAATGATTTATAATTAAGTTTTGGCTTTTCATCTATTAATTAAAAACTAATTTAGTCACGAAGTCATTCCACTATAGTATCGTGATTGAGCTCTCCCCAACAACATACCATTACAAAAGCAACTATTCAGTGCTCATCCAATGACCTTCTCATAAGTGTGATACCCTCATAGGATATCATTGATCTCTTTGGGATAATATTCGTTCTCCAAATATGATCTTATTTTATCTCATGGTAACCATTATATCTTTCTTCATGAAAAGTCAATCATTATCAAATAGTGATCAAGTCATCCTTCACAAAGCTAAACGACCTATAGTGTAACAACCCGTTTTCAGTGGTGTCAGAAATAATCGTTTTGGAATCATGATTTTGACAAGAGAATAAATATTTTAATATTTATTTAAATTCTATGGATTATATTAGCATCGTATTAAAATTTCGTTAAGAAATTTTAAATTTTACATAGTTAATTAGGTAAAAAGGACTAAATTGTAAAAGAAGAAAAAGTTTATTTCTAACAACTAAAAAGACCAAATAGCTTTAAAAAGGTAAATTAATGGATTTATACTGTAAATATACCACATTTATGAGTAGTGGATGTTTTTAGATAGGTATTATGGTAGTTTAAATGATTTTTAAAAGGTAAAAAGGTAAATTAATAAATAATTAAACTAAGTAAATAAAAGATGAATGAAGTATCATCTTCTTTGTTTTTTCTTTCCCAAAATCAATTCCACCACTAGAGAAGGAAGCAAGTTTCGGTTAAGCTTTTTGTTAGTGCATGGTATGTAAATTTGTCCTGTTTTTAGTGATTTTTATGTTTTTGAGCTCATATTAGTTTAATCTAGCTAGCCCAAGGGTTAATTTGCAAAATTGTTAAAGGTTGAGGGACATGCCATAGTTGAGTTTGAATGTGTTTTGATGTTAGTTGATAGATTATCAATCTTAGTTGTTAAACAAACTTCTTTTGTTAAGTGGTTTTTTGATAAATTTGATATTAGGGATTAAATTGTTGAAAGTGTAAATTCATGGGTTTTAATGTGAAATGTTGGTAATTATGAGATGTTCCAAGGTCCCTAGTAGAACTGGTTAACATGGGTTTAGGTTAAAATGCTTAAATTTCAAGTTATAAGCTTAAGGACTAATTTGTGAAAAGTTAAAATATTAGGGGTAATTTTGTAATTATACATTAATATGAATTATGGATTGAATTGAATACTTGGAGTTATTTGATGTACTTAATTGAATGAAATTATTTATTTATATCAAGAGAAACAATAATAGGATTTAAATCGAGGAAAGGCTAAAGCATTGGATTAGTCTCCAACTCTACTTCTATGACCATAGTTATCGAGGTAAGTTCATATGAATTATAATTGTATTAATGATAGTTAAATTGATTATCTGCTATATTGTGTAGTTATAAACAGATTTGAATATACATATATCAAATTTTTTTGAGTAATTGACAGATAAATCGTCTAATTTGAACCTTAAGAATTCTTAAGATATGTATGACATGTCATTAGGGATTTCATGTTTCCGGTGCTGGTCTTGAATGTCCTACAAAGGGCTAAGGTCCTGCATTTGTTACGGATTCTCCACAGCTCATGTGAATAGCATTGTATAGCTAACATTCCAATCCACAGCTCGAGTGAGCAGACCTATTTCACAACTCGTGTGAGCACTATTGAAAAGGAAAGGTTACGGTTATATAGAAAGGCACACTATATGTGAGCATTCCTGAGTATCCAATATAATTCTAGATGTTTCAACGGGTAGGTAAAGGAAATGGAATGGTATGTATACAATTGGATATTGGTTCATGATCTTATAAAAAGGACTAATGTGATAAATGATGTGTACATGAAAATCTACTTATGATAAGATTGAAGTCATATGTATCATGTATAAACTTACTAACTTGAGAGTTTGGTGGTGCTTGTATAGGATTTTTTTTAACCTTATGGTCTTGGTAATGATGTTATGCTTATTTTGTAATGTGTACTTAAAAAATGATAAGTTATGTTAATGATTATACGAGCTTACTAAGCACTAGTTGCTTACGTAACTATTTTCCTTTGTTTCATAGATTATCGAAAGTTCAATTAGTTGGAAGCTTGTCAAGGATCTATCATACTATTCAGCAACCATTTCGTTAGTTTTTGAGTTATTTTGGCCAAGGTTATAAATGGCATGTATAGGACCTTTTATAATAATAGTTTTTGAATGTGTTAATGGTTAATTTGGTATGTGTTGCTTTTGGAGTTTCTGTTTGGTTTGATGGACTTTAATGCATTGATAAGTTAGGTCATTTTGGCCACTTTTAGGTACTTGTAATATATGACCCTTCTTGGTATGCTTGTGATGATATGTAATGGTTATATGTGATGTCATTTGGTTGTTAAAAAAACTAAGTGTTGTGCTTGAAATATGGTTGTATATTGATTTGTTTTAGCTAATGATGTTTTGGTATCAATATGGTGCCTTTGAATGGCATATTGATTAGATGAAATAGGATGTTTGAAATGGTATATTTACAAGTATTTGAAAGGTGTTTAGGTCTTTTGAATGTTTGCACAAATGGGATGGTTGATTATGTGTGTGTTAGCCTTGAAATGGCTTGTTTTTAGGGTCAAATGATGCAGCACACGGCTTGGACACGGGCTGTCACACGATGTGTGCCACTTGTTGATTTCGGTGAATCAAATCAGTGTGTTACATGGCCTACGACACGGATATGTGTCACAACTCAAAGAGTTACATAGTCTGGCACACGACTTACGACACGGCCGTGTGACCCAACTTAGTGAGTTACACGGTTTGAGACACGGGCGTGTGACCCTTTGTTCTATTGTTACACGGTCTGGACAATGTTACACGGCCATGTGACCCCTGTTTTCAAATTTTGCAACTTTTTCCCAAATATTCTGATTTGTTTGGATTTACCAGATCGTTCCCAAACTAATTTTAGGGCCTCAAAAGCCTGATTTAAGGCCCCAAATGTATATGTATGCTAAGGTTTTGATGAGTTTTAATAGATTGTTGTTAAATGAAATTATTGATATGTTTTGATATTAAAGTGTTCGAATTTGCATGGTTGTAACAACCTATTTTCGATGAGATCGAAATAGTGGTTTCAGGATCACAAAATTGAGCTAAAAATAAAAATAAAAATTTCTTTTATTTTATTTTATTTTATTTTATTTTATTTTATTTTATGGTTGGAATCATGATAGGAAGGTCACATGAAAAGTTTGGTACGAAAATTTTACCGATCGTGTGTTCAATTAGAGAAAAGACTAAATTGCATAAAATGAAAAGGTTAGGTTCTAGTAGCTATAGGTATCAAATAGCTATGGAATTCAAAACTTATGGTCCTTATATGGTAATTAGACCATTGAAGAGTAGCTAATAGATATTTTAATGACTCGTCCATGGAAAAATTAGAAAAGGATAGGGACTAAATTAAAAATCAATAAAACTAAAAGATTATAATTAATTAAAAAGAAAAAAAATCATCTAATTTCATATCATCTTCCCGAATTTTCTATGGAAACCCTAGGAGAGAGGAAGAAAACTTTTCAAGCTCAATAAGTATGAAATCAAGTCTCGTTTTTAGTAATTTTTATATTTTTGGAATCGGAATAGTCTAATCTTTCTACTTAGGGGATTTATTTGAAAAGTTAGCAAGATATGAAATTTGGGTCATGGAGGAACTTGCTGAAAATTAGAAATTTATGGTAGAAAATGAAAAGTTATTCATAGATAAATAACTTTTAAAAAGCAATTTTTGATGAAAACTTAATTTAGGAGACTAAAATGAAAATGTGGTAAAACCCAAGAAAAAATCTAAAATTTATAGAAAATAAGTGTTGTAAACTTGAAGTTGAAATTTCAGTTAGGCTTAGAATAGGGAGTAAATTGCATGAATTTCATTTTCCAGGCCTAAGGACGAAATCAAAATTTTTGAAAAGGATAGGGGCAAAATGGTAATTTTTCCTAGAATGTAATAGAATGCAAATGTTGTGACATGTGACAGCCCAAAGTTGACCCTAGTCGGGAAGTGGTTTCGGGACCGCTAAACCGAGTCACCGAAATGTTTGAATGTGATACTTATTGTCTAGAATATGTAATTATGAATGTGTGAAAATTTCAAGCTTTAATTTGGTTGATTTCATGTGAATTTAGTCAATAGGACTTATGTGAGAAAATTCTAAAATGTGATAGGTCAATGTGTGAGGACCTATTAGTGCATGTGGACAAAGGGGGGACTTGCATGTCAAATTCCCCCCCCTAATGAGTAGTGGCCGGCCATGACAAGGAATGATGGGCAAAACATGTCATGAAACATGTTTTGTTAATGGAAGAATAAAATAAGGAGTATGGGTAATAAAGAAATGGAAACAAAAGAAAAAAAAATGTGTGGTTGCCCCCCATTACCGTGAGCTAAAGAGAAGAAAGGAGAAAAATTTGTGTTCATCCTTTCTCACCTTCATTTAGCCTAAATTAGAAAGAAAAACAAAGAAAAAAATTTCTCATCCTTTGGTTCATCCTTGGCCAAAAATTTTAAGGAGGAAAGAAGAAGAAAGGTGAAGAGATTCGGCCATGCATGTAGCTAGGCTAAGGTATGTTTGATGATGTTCCATGAGATGCATGCATGTTTTAGTTGTTAGCTTGAGTTCTACCTAGCCCATGGTCTAAATCTTGCTATGTGATGGAAATGGCACTTGACCATGGATGCATCATTCTTGGTTGATGTTTGATGTTGTGGTGATGAGGCATGAGGATGAGTTAAGATTCACCTAGGTGGAGGTTGTGTTAATGCCATTGCATGCAAAATATGAAGCTTGTTAATGATGCATGTGATGATGGCTTGATGATTCTTGAACCTCCTTTTTAGCATTTTTGTGTGAGCACATATGTGCATTGGTTGCTAAATGGAGAAGAATCGGCTAGCAAGATGTGTGCTAAGGCCGAATGTAACTTTGCATGTTAATGAGCAATGCATGTGTTAAATTGATGAAAAGGGGGAGGATGCTTTACTAGTGTGTATATGTGTGTATTAAGTGTTGAAATCGACCCCAAAAATAGACATGCATATTCGGCCAAGGGGAAAGAAATTAGCTAATATGTTGTGTTGATGCATGATTTTTGCATGTTTGAGACTTTAATGTCAAATGTATAAATATGGGCTAAGTGCCTTGTGTTCATCTTTTTGATGCCTAAATGATGAAATCAATTTATTTGTTTGATTAAGCTCAAGAGCAAAGGGGAAATAAATCCGATAAAGGGAAGGAAAAAGTGGTTGAATAGCTAGCGGAATCGTTCGACAACACCCGAGGTAAGTTCTTGAGTAAGAGAGCTTAAATTACGATGTGATTAAATCATGCTCTATGTGAGGCTATTGAGCCGAATGTGCAAGGATGATATGTGCCTTGTGTTTGAGTTTCGCAAATGAAAATGAAATATGAATGTGCCATGAATTATTGTTAGATGTGCATGATTAATTGAATGCTGTCCGGGCTAAGTCCCGAAGGCTTTGTGCTAAGTGAATATATCCGGACTAAGATCCGAAGGCCTTTGTGCGAGATACTAAATCCGGGTTAAGTCCCGAAGGCATTCGTGCGAGTTATTAAATCCGGGTTAAGTCCCGAAGGCATTCGTGCGAGTTGTTAAATCCGGGTTATGTCCCGAAGGCATTGTGTGAGTTACTAAAACCGGGCTATGTCCCGAAGGCATTTGAACGAGGAGCTATATCCGGTTAAATCCCGAAGGTACGAGATTTGATAATGAATGAGCTTGCTGTAAAATTCCAGCGAATACTCGAAAAACATCCCAATATGGGGATATGTTACGTATGTGTTGAATTTAATCGAGCCCTTACAAATAAATGTTCGCTCAGTTGATAAACGAGCTACCGGCCTTCGGCTAAGTTAGTCTATTGTGTATGTACATAAGGGTTGTTAATGTTGTGAAGCAAGTTTGATATCGGTAAATTGCGTATTATGAAATATTCCATTTAGCTAAATGTGTGTTATTCTTTGTTTATGCTGGAATTTCTTGCTCAAAACTTACTAAGCATAAATTGCTTACTTCGTTCCATTGCTCCTCTGTTTTATAGATTTTTTGGTTCTCCAGCTATCGGACTCGGGATCTTGACGTCAAAGTCGCCCACACTATCAAAGGCTCTTTTGGGTACTATTTTGGTTGAATTTTGATATGGCATGTATAGGACTACCCATTGTTGTCTTTCGAGTACTTTATGAAATGTATAAGTGTACAGCCATGCGAAAATGGCTTGTAGAAGTGGAGTATGGCATTAGACCATTCGTGTTTATGAATGTATAAATGGTTTCATGATGTAACTATAGTTGGAATGGAAGTGTTGAGCAAATGATCAGCCACTGGAATGGCTAAGTATGATCATATGTGGGCTTATGTTTGACAAGGCCCTAGTTGGTCCATGAAACCCCAAATTAGGTAAGGTTTACTTTGAAAACAGAAGCTGATAGCAGCAGTGGTGTGGATTGGAAAAATCACAAGAATTCGTAGGAGTGGAATTAAATAGTGATTAAATTATGTAATCGAACCTTGATGAATCTACTTTCATATGGAAGTAACGAAACAATCATAGGAACAGTACAGTAAGAGATATTCGGGTTCTTGTGGAACAGGGCCAGAACAGTTTCTGGATTCCCTGTTCCGCCTTTGGAAATTCACTATAAATTGACCAGAGATAATTAGGGGTCATACCATATATGTATGGATTCCTCTCTGAGTCTAGTTTCCATAGAAACAAACGGCATCAGTATTGAAGCTCTGTGCAGAGAGATATCCAAGTCGTAATGGGAAAAGGTCAGTGTAGTCGACCCCTGTAACATGGGAGAATTTGACTAATAAACTGTACTAATTGGCCCGACCAAAAATTCTAGAAAAAAATACATAGGTGGGGACATGAGTCTAGTTTCAGGGAAAAATCACAAAACTGAATTTCGAGTTGTGAAACTCAAGATATGATTTTTGAAGCGACTAGTACTCAGACTGGGCAGTGTCTGGAAAATTTTTTTCAAAGTTTGTTAACATCTCGTGTCCGACTCCGGTGTCGGTCTCGGGTTCGGGGTGTTACATGACACCCCTAATGTGACCCTAGTCGGAAAGTGGTTTCGGGACCACAAAACCGAGTCATAAAAATAATTAACCGTCATACTTGATGCTTATTATATGTATATATGCATGTGTGAAAATTTCATGTTTGAATTTTGTTAATTGAAAGTGAATTTTATTAAATAGGACTTATGTGTGACACTTTTGAAATGTGATAGGTTAATCTATAAGGATCTATTAATGCATGTTAGGAAATGCTTGTACTTGCATGTCAAATTACCCAAAATGTTAGGTAGTGGCCGGCCATGCTAGGGGTTAAAACATATTATAAACATTTTGTGTTAAAATGTTGTGTGAGAAATAATAAAATACTAGTTAATGGGAGGAGAAACCAAAGTTGTCTCACCCTTGCTCCTCCATTGCCGTGACTTGAGGGAGGAAGAAGAAAGTTTGGTTGCTTTAATTTTTGGCTTAGAAGATGGCTAGAAGGAGGAAAAACTATGATTTTAGCTAGTTAGGTAGCTGAAATTTCAAGTAACTCGGTAATCCATCGAAGAAGAAGAAGAGGGCTGCAACAAAAAGAAAAATGGAGACAGTTTGCATGTTGAAGGAAACTAAGGATTTAGCTTGTTTAAGAGTTGTATCCTAAGTTGGTAAGTTTTCTAAGCTCCCCTCTATCTTTAACTTTGTTGTAAAGAAAAATGATGATGGATTGTGGTTGGAAGGCATGAATGCGGGTTGTAGAAAAGAAAAGCTCTTTGATTAGTTGTAAAAATTACTACTATCCAATTTTGTGCCTTCGTTATGCTGTCCAAAATTTGAACAAATTAATGGTTCTATTTTCATGCCGATTAGGGGTTGATAAATTGAGTCTAATAGCTAAAATATTATGTTATTCTTACTAAGTTTCAGTTGTTAGTAGTGACGTAACAATTTGACAATTAAATGCATAAATGACTGCTGGAAACTGCAGCTTGAAAACAAATTGTTCCAGCATGTAAATGCTGATTTGAATGTGCTGTAATATGTGGAGGAATTGGTCTGCTGCATGTTTGAAATAAAAGAAAACAATGGTTGTTAAATATTAGTTTTTGTTGCTAATCGAATGGGTTTAATTCATTGTTCAAGGGGCTATAAATTGGTGATAATTAAGCCATTCGGATGGTCTAATAAAACAGCCTGAATGTTAAATAATGCTTGCTGTCCAGATTGAAATTATGCTAGAAGGTTGAACAATTGTTTTTTCAAATGGAATTTTGGAGTGTTTAATGGACTCCATGTTGCTAAAATTTACATGAATAGAAATTTCTAAGCTTAAATTGTAAGAATTTGAGTTGTGTGGTTTAAATTGTCAAAGATGCATTTGGCAATTGATTATAATTTGTTAAAGGGTGTAAAGTATTGATAGTTCTAAATGGTACATAGTTAAATGAAGATGGAAGCTTGATAAACTTTTATTTAGAATGGAAGTAGGAGAAATGTGTATTCGGCCATGTTGTGATGAGTTGAATTTGAATGGTTGATGTCTTAGTTTATAAAAGGTCATTAGATGAGTTTTAAACTTGTTAAAGTTTGATAATTTGGGGGTGTTAAGTTGGGGAAAACGTGTAATAAAAATGGGTTGATAATGTTTGTTTGTTAATTGATGTTTGCACCTTAAATAGTTGAAATAAAGCTTGCCGATTATGATTAAATGTTTAAATTGTAATGGTCATATATAGGTATATATATATATGCCTTATGTATGTACCATGTACACATAAGGACATTCGGCAATATGATTAAATTCATGTATAAGGAAGCATGATAAATTAAGTGACTCTTTACTTGTGAATGTGAATTAGATATAAATTAAATAAGCATGAAATCGAATCATGGCATGTTTTATTAAATATGATACATATTGAAATCTATTGTTTTAGATGTAAATTAAATGATATGTGATAGCCAAATGTGATTGTTAAGTGAATAATATTAGTTAAGTACTTAAGCAAATCTATTGTTTTACTTAAGCTTAAGAGCAAAGAGGATCAAAGTCGGATAGGGGAAAAGAGAAAGTAAACGAATAGCCGTGGATATCTAGTCGTCGACCACTTTCGAGGTAAGTTTTAAGTGATTAAACGTTGAGTAAAGTCAATCATAATAGGACATAATGAGTTGATTTCATAAGATATGATGTGGCCATGATATGTCTTAAACTCAAATGGTAAGTTCATAAGTGTTTGGACTTGGAAATTTAAGAGCAAATTGTAATAATTTGCTCAGGACAGCAGCAGTAACGTGATTTTAGAAAATCACTATAAATTTTTGGTGTGGAATTATAGGCTGAATAAAATATGTAATCAAAGATTAATTAGTCTAGTTTCTTATAAAAGAGACCGTGTAAGCAAAGAAATTTCCTATAAAGAGATATTTAAAGTTGTGTGAGACAGTGTCAGAATGACTCCGAAATCCCCTGTTCTGTTTTTAGAAAATCACTATAATTTGTACAAAAATGGTTACAAGATAAAATTTATATTCTTAGACTCCTTAATGAGCCTAGTTTCAAATGAAATCAAATAGAACATATTTTGAATTCTGTACAATGAGAAATTTGATTCGTAGTGAAGACTGGTCAGATTAGTCAAACAGTGAAACAGGGGAAACTTTAAGAAAAATCTGGTATTGATTGGCCAAACCTAAAATTCTTAAAATTTTATGGATGTAATATATATGAGTCTATATTCAGTGAAAATTAACGGCAATTGATTTTGAGTTTTGTAGCTCTAGTTATAAATAATTTAGTGACTATTGCTCAGGAAAACAGCTTGCAGTGAATATGTGATTTTGTTGTAAACATTGATGAAACTATTTGAGTTGCTTATAAGCTATTGCTGAAATTGATGTACAAGACAAATATATATATGTGTGGTAAAGCCGAATGGCTAGTGTGAAATATGTATGAGATATGTATATGTGGTAAAGCTGAATGGCTAGTGTGAAATATGTATGAGATATGTATATGTGGTAAAGCCGAATGGCTAATATGAAATATGTATGAGATATATATATGTGGTAAAGCCGAATGGCTAATGTGAAATATGTATGAGATATGTATATGTGGTAAAGCCGAATGGCTAATATGAAATATGTATGAGATATATATATGTGATAAAGCCGAATGGCTAATGTGAAATATATATGAGATATGTATATGTGGTAAAGCCGAATGGCTAGTGTGAAATATGTATGAGATATGTATATGTGGTAAAGCCGAATGGCTAGTGTGAAATATGTATGAGATATGTATATTTGGTAAAGCCGAATGGCTAATGTGAAATATGTAGGAGATGTGTGTATATTGTGGCCGAATGACCAAATGTGAAAGGTGTGTATTATTAGATATTTGATGAGGCAAATGAATTACAAATATGACAGTCGATGTGAATGTTGTAACATGTGATTAAATGTACATGAAACTTGGAAATATATTCCGGGTAAGACCCGATGACTACGTGTGGAGATTTTGTCCGGGTAAGACCCGATAACTACGTGTGGGGACTATTCGAGCTAAAGGTTTCGCTGAAGATTCGAGTAAAGCATAAGATTATACGACTTCACAGTAACAATTGGTAATAAATACGTTCAATGCGTTAAGTTGGTCATGTATGTATTTTGAGATTATATTTAAGCTTGATCTGGACTAAATCACAAGGTCGTTATGTGATGTACATGTGAGTAAAGCAATAAGACTGTTCTATGATTATTGTGCATTTGGTCAATGTGGAAAGTTAGGTGAAAATATGTAATGTACCTATGTTTATAAGAGATCACTATCAAGTGAGAATTTATCTGCCTATTATATATGATGAGATGTGCATATTCGGTAAAGGGATGGTATGCCCGAAGGAAGAGTGAAATAAAAATACGAACAACTATGTTATAATTTGATTGTTATCTGTTGACACTGCTTAAAACTTACTAAGCATTGTAATGCTTACTCCGTGTACTTTGTTTCCTCTGTTTTATAGATCTCATTTGGAATCTACAGGCTCGGGGATCGTCAGCAACTAGTCACACTATCACTATCCACTATTTGGTACTGCTATGTTTTGGATTATCTTATGGCATGTATAGAATAGACTAGTAGTGGGAGGATATTTTGGTTAATGTATATAAGCTATGCGAATATGACATCTTATTAATGTTTACTTTTATAAGTTTTTTAAATTTTATCCCTGGTTGTGTCTACCAATTATCCAATTGAATGATCTTTACTTCAAGAAAATGAAAAAAAAATTTACTGTTCTGATATGAGTTTCAAGTCCGGTAATGCCCCTTTACCTATTCCGGTGACGGATACGGGATAAGGGTGTTACAAATGTATATGAAATATGATAGATTAATAGTTAAATTTATCCATACAGATCCGAAAAGACCAACCACGGAACTAGATCGAGGAAAGCAAAAGGCTTCGGATTAGTTGAAATTCAAATACAAATCATTTTCAAGGTAAGTTCGTGTAACTTAAAAATGTATGTTAATATGCTTGGATTGAATTGTATGATTTTGTGTTGATATATGTGAAATGATATATATAATGAAATAGTCTTAAATTGTGTAATTATCCTCTTCCGGTTGAATGTTGACTTTTCGATGGGTTAAGAATAATACTGCATATGTTGCAAATAGAATTTAGCCCGAACGGGTAATTCTAATGTAAGCCCTCTTGAGATTAGGTTATAAATTGGATTTATCCCGGATGGGTAATCCATATTAAGCTCCTTAGAGCATATGCTACTGGTAGGATTTAGCCTGGACTGGTAATCCTACTTCAAAATGTACGGCTCAAGAGTGTGCCTTTTTATTATGTACCCTAATGGGTACTTTTGCACATGTGTATATTACCTGAACAACCATCGAAAGCTCAATAGTTCAGCAAAAAACACTCTTGAAGTATGGAAAGGTGAAATTAATGGAAGCTTGTAATGTGATAAGCTTATCTATGTTTACTTGATATTTATAGTGGTTATGTGATTAAATTATTTGATTAAGTGTGTGTTTAGGTAAACTTATCCAAAAATTTATGGAAATTATGACTATGTATGCTTGTATTGATGAATATGAATGGTAAGTTTATTTTTCGTTATACAAACTTACTAAGCATAAAATGCTTACTCCGTTAAATTTTTCCCTGTTTGATAGTGCTCAAAGCTCGCGAAGGTTGGAAGTCGGTCGAAGCAGTCATCACACTATCCACTATCTCATTTTGGTACAAATAGAAATCTCGTTTTGGTATAATGACATGTATAAGCTTATTTGGCCAATGATGGCTTGTAATTGTTGTTTTGTAATCTAGCCACTGGAGTGGCTAGTGATGGTCTAATTTTGGCTATCTTTGAAGTAATATTTTGGTAATCACATAAGTGCTTATTATGTGTTAGTTTGTTGGAATTATGTTAGCATATAAGTTTATGTTAAGAGTAAGTTTATATCCTTTGATGCATGAGATAATACCACATGGTTGATGGCTAAATTTATGTGAATAAGTTATTGGATTGGTGGATATATGTTTGTGAGTTGGTGAAGGAAAATGGTAAGTTTTGGGTGGCAAATGAGGCTAGGAAATAATTTTATTTTGTCCACCCAGGCAGACACACGGCTTGTCACATGGGCATGTGGTCCAGCCGTGTGTCCCCTGCATCTTACAAATGAGAAATAGAATGCTCAGAATTAGGCACACGGGCAGAGACACGGGCATGTGTCTCAAATGAATAGTCATTGGTTGAATCAATATATAGTAATCTATCTATACTTTCTATATGAAATCAATTTCCTTCTATATGCTATATGAAATAAATAAATAATTTAGGAAGAAAAAGCCTCAATAAGAATTCAAACTACCCCATATTGTATGATTGTCTGAATGCAATATTTTTTTTAAAACTTTTATTCCACTTTTCTATTCTAATTAAAATTTTCGATTCTAATAAAAAATAAAAATAAAGAATATCATTAATAATAATATTATGAAAATACTAATAATATCACGAATATTATAAATAACACAAATAAACTAATCTTCTTTAATATACCGTGCATCTTCAAGTAACCGAATAGATCAAATAACTCGGTAGAATAGATCCAGAAATCTCACAGTTATTAGAGTGCCAATCTTAAGAAATCATTAAAATCAAAAGCAAGAATCACATTTTCTCCAATACTTGACTATTAGAAAGAAGGTTATTAAAAACAAAAGGTTGACATGGCCTTGAACACAGGCGTGTTACACGGCCGTGTGAAAACTGCACCTAAATTTCAAAAATAAAATTTTCCACACGGCCTAGCACACGGGCGTGTGACGTGGCCGTGTGACTTCAATTTCTTCATGCCTTAAAAGCCAGAGAGTTACACGGGTTAGGGACACTGGCGTGTGAGCCCTGCACCTTGGAAGATTTTTGAAATGTTGCAAAAAATTTTATGAGTTTTCGATTAAGTCCTGACTTGATTCTAATGCTTGTATTGGACCTTGAAGGTCCAATTAAGGGACGTTTTGAATGATCTCGGTAAATGAATAGTAATTTATAAGAATTATCTGTAAAATGTTTTGAATATTTTGGTAATACTCTGAAACCTTGTTCCGACGATCGGTACAGAGTTAGAGGTGTTACATTTAGTGGTATCAGAGCTACGGTTTAGTCGATTCTTAGACTAACGTAGCAAGTACGAGTCTAGCTATACATGCTATTATATAAATTATGATACTGTGATATCTCCTGACCACTTTTAAATGTATTTTCATATACTAATGTCTTCCAACCAAGGTAGAGCTGAGGCTGAGGAAGCTGAGAGTGATGCTCAAGCTTCTGTTCAACGAGCTGCATCTAGTGGTAGTAGAAGGCCCATATCTAAGGACCGAAGTGAGGCTGCGAAAGCAGTCTTCTTTGAATTGATGGATGAATGGTTTAATGAATATATGAGAACAAACCCTAGTATTCAACGACCTCCCCCACCTGCTTCACAACATGATGGTAAGGCTCTAGTGGATAAAATCAGAAAACATGGGGCTGAAGAATTTAGGGCCACAGCCAATGACGATCCAAAAAGGGATGAGTTCTGGCTGGAAAATACTATTCGAGTTCTAGATGAATTATCATGTACTCCAGCCGAATGTCTGAAATGTGCGGTACCTTTGCTGAAAGACACAGCCTACCATTGGTGGAAAACCATATCTTCTGTGGTACCAAGGGAAAATATTACATGGGAATTTTTCCAAACAGAGTTTAAAAAGAAGTATATTAGTTAGAGATTCCTAGACCAGAAAAAAAAAAAGAATTTCTAGATCTCAAACAGGGAAATATGACAATTTGTTAGATTGAGCAAGTATGCTAGTGAATGGGTTCAAACTGAGGCCGAAATGTGTAAACGATTTGAAGAAGGACTAAACGAAGATATCAAGCTGTTGATTAAAATTCTGGAACTAAGAGAATTCGTGGTTTTGGCTGAATGAGCACACAAGGCCGAGGAATTAAGCAAAGAAAAAAGGCAAGCGGAAAAGGAAGCTCGGGTTCCGAACAAAAGATTTATGAACAAGACGCAATCATCTGCTTCAAATAAAACCAAGAATTATCACGAGCGTTTTGCTACCTCAAGGGAGTATTCAAGAAAGGAACAAAGTTTTAAATGCACTAACCCGAGGTCTTCGTATCCCTTAACAACCAATGTTGGTAGTGTTGGAAACCCCAAACCACAATGCAATGTCTATAATAAATTGCATTTCAAAGAGTGCCAGATGAGAAGTGGGGCTTGCTTTAAGTGTGGTTCTCTCAACCATTTTTTTAAAGACTGCCCGGAAAGGGTTGAGAAAGACATTGAACAGACCTCGAAGCCGAGTAATCCTGTCTCGAGGGGTAGACCAGCACGGTATTCCAGAAATGTCGGTGGTAGTCGTAATGCTGTAAAAGATTCAACAACTAAATCTGACGCTCGAGCTCTGGCAAGAACATATGCATTATGTGTAAGGGAAGATGCTTCGGCACTAGATGTTATCACTGGTACATTCTATCTTCTTGATACTGATATTATTGCTTTGATTGATCTTGGTTCCACGTACTCATATATATGCACCAAATTTATGTCTGTCAAAAATATGATTGTTGAATTCACCGAATTTGTGGTTAAAGTTTCAAACTCCTTGCTTCAACATGTTATGGTGGATAAAATTTGTAAAAATTGCCCATTGATGATAGAGGGTTATTATTTTTTGGCTAATTTGATGTTATTACCCTTTGATGAATTTGATGTAATATTGGAAATAGATTGGTTAACCCAACATAATGCAGTGGTAAATTGTAAGCATAAATACATTCTATTGAAGTGTCAGAATGGTGAGTTACTCTGGGTTGAATCTAAGAAATTGGACGGGTTGTCTAATGTGATTTCAGCAATATCAGCACAAAGATATATTAAAAAGGGCGATGAGGCTGATCTTGCTATTGTACTGGATACCAGAGAATTAGAGTTGAAAATTTAGTCAGTGTCGGTTGTTTGTGAGTTTCCTGAGGTATTTCCAGAAGAACTACCCGGTTTACCTCTAACTACAGAGGTGGAATTTTCCATAGACCTTGTACCAAGGACAACGTCGATATCTATAGCACCATATAAAATGGCTCCCACGGAATTGAAAGAGTTGAAGGTACAATTGCAAGAGTCGATTGATAAAGGGTTTGCCCGACCCAGCTTTTCACCATGGGGTGTACCGGTATTGTTTGTAAAAAAGAAAGATGGATCATTGAGATTATGCATCGATTAAAGATAGCTTAATAAATTCATAGTAAAGAATAAGTACCCGTTGCCTCAAATAAATTACTTGTTTGATCAATTAAAAGGTGTCATTGTATTTTCAAAAATTGATCTACAATCTCGATACTATTAGCTACGAGTAAAAGATTTAGATGTGCCGAAGACAGCTTCCAGAACCAGATACAGGCATTATGAGTTTTTGGTGATGCCATTCGGATTAACAAATGCCCCGGTGGTATTTATGGATTTAATGAACAGAATTTTTAGACCATACCTAGACAAGTTCGTAGTTGTTTTTATTGATGATATTTTGGTTTACTCTCGGGATGTGAATGAGCATGTTGAGCATCTAAGAATTGTATTGCAAACTCTGTGTGAGAAATAGCTATATGCTAAATTCAGTAAATGTGAATTCTGGCTATGAGAAGTTAGTTTCCTTAGACATGTTGCATTTGCAGAGGGTATTCGGGTGGATCCAAACAAAATTTCAGCTATTGAAAGTTGGAAGCCACCGAAGAATGTTTCAAAAATTAGAAGTTTTCTGGGACTAGCGGGATATTATCGGAGATTTAATGTTTCAAAAATTAGAAGTTTTCTGGGACTAGCGAGATATTATCGGAGATTTGTCAAAGGGTTTCAATGATAGCTTCTCCGATGACTCAATTGTTGCAAAAAGAAGTGAAATTCGAGTGGACTGATAAGTGCCAGCAGAGTTTTGATATATTGAAAGTTATTGACGGAAGCGCCTGTATTAGTCCAACTTGAATCGGGTACGGAATTTATAGTCTATAGCAATGCCTCATTAAATGGTTTGGAATGTGTATTGGTGAAAGATGGCAAAGTAGTGGCTTATACATCTAGGCAACTAAAACCGCATGAATGAAATTACCCGGTACATGATCTTGAATTAGCAGCTATTGTTTTTGTATTGAAAATATGGTTGCACTATCTCTTTCGTAAAAAATGTCACATCTTTAGGAATTACAAAAGTCTGAAGTATTTAATGACACAGAAAGAACTAAATTTGAGACAACGTAGGTGGTTGGAATTATTGAAGGATTATGATCTCGTTATTGATTATCATCTGGGGAAAGCTAATGTAGTGGCGGATACCTTAAGCCGAAAATCCTTATTTTCCTTACGGGCATTGAACAACCAGTTGTCTTTATCTGATGATGGTTCAATAATAGTTGAGTTAAAAGTTAGACCGACACTTTTGCAACAGAACTCTGAAGGTTAGAAAAATGATAATTGCAAGCAAAGCAGATACAAAGTGAATCGACTCTTGACTCAAAATTTCATGTCGGGACCGATGGTTGTTTATTATTCAGAGGCAAAGTATGTGTATTGAAAAGTTCAGAACTAGTACAGAAGATTTTGAATGAAGCTCATAATGGTAACATGTCTATCCATCCTGGTAGTAATAAGATGTATGGCAATCTGAAAAAGATGTACTGGTGGCCGGGAATGAAACGAGATATTTTTGAATTTGTATTTAAGTGTGTGATATGTCAACAAGTGAAGGCTGAACACCAAGTACCTTCGGGATTATTGCAGCCAATTACAATACCAGAATGGAAATAGGAAAGAGTTACCATGGATTTTGTAACGGGATTACCTTTATCATCGAAAAAGAAAGATGTCGTCTAGGTAATTGTCGATTGTTTAACGAAGTTTACCCACTTTATCCCGATACGTATGAATTTTTCATTGGATAGATTGGCTGAATTATATGTCTCTGAGATATTAAGGCTACACGGAGTGCCAATCTCTATTATTTCAGATAGAGATCCTTAGTTTACATCCCGATTTTGGAGTAAGTTGCAAGAAGCTCTTGGCACTCGTTTACACTTTAGTATTGCATTCTATCCTCAAACAGATGGATAATCTGAACATGTGATATAGATTTTAGAAGACATGCTTCGGTGTTGTATACTTGAATTTGGAGGTAACTGGGAAAAATACTTGCCTTTGATTGAATTTGCTTGTAGTAACAGTTATTAGTCTAGTATTAGAATGGCACCGTATGAGGCTCTATATGGTTGTAAATGTAGAACTCCATTGTATTGGATACAGTTAAGTGAGAAAAAGATACACGGAGTTGACTTGATCTGGAAAACTGAAGAAAAGGTGAAGATAATTTTAGACAGTTTAAAAGTGGCCTCAGACCATCAAAAGTCTTAGACCGATTTAAAGCAGAAAGAGATAGAATTTCAGGTTGGTTATAAAGTATTCTTGAAAGTGTCACCTTAGAAGAAATTTCTCCGATTCGGCCGAAAAGGAAAACTGAGTCCACGGTTCATCAGGCCATCTAAGATCATTGAAAGAATAGGCCCTGTTGCATATCGGTTAGCATTACTACCAGAGCTTGATAGAATTCATAATGTGTTCCATGTGTCCATGCTACAACGATATCGATCGAATCCTTCACACGTTATTACTCCAACAGAAGTTGAGATTCAACCTAATATAACTTTCAATGAGAAACCGATTAAAATACTGGTATATGAGACGAAAGACCTAATAAATAAAAAGGTGGCATTGGTAAAAGTTCTCTAGCAACAGCATGGATTAGAGGAAGCTACCTGGGAGCCTGAAGATACTATAAGGAAACAATACCCTAATCTCTTCTTTGGTAAGAATTTTTTAGGACGAAAATTTCTAAGGGGGAGAGTTGTAATAGCCCATTTTCGATGAAAATAGAACAGTGGTTTCGAGACCACAAATT